>NC_053026.1:395390702-395644239 GCF_003073215.2 Triticum urartu | reverse complement strand
TAACATATTCGCAAAAGAGAGCGAGAAGAGAAGGCAAAAGCACGATCGAACAACTATGATCAAGAAATGATCCTAGAACAACCTACCTCAAGCATTACTCCGACACCGTGTTCACTCCCCGGACTCCGCCGAGAAGAGACCATCACGGCTACACACGCGGTTGATGTATTTTAATTAAAATAGACTTCAGGTTTTCTACAACCGGACATTAACAAATTCCCATCTGCCCATAACCGCGGGCACGACTTTCGAAAGTTCAAAACACTACAGGGGTGTCCCAACTTAGCCCATCACAAGCTCTCACGATCAATGAAGGATATTCCTTCTCCCAAGACAATCTGATCAGACTCGGCATCCCGGTTACAAGACATCCTCGACAATGGTAAAACAAGTCCAGCAACACCGCCCGAATGTGCCGAAAAATCCCGATAGGAGCTGCACATTACTCGTTCTCAGGGCACACTCAGATGAGACATCCTACGAGTAAAACCAACCCTCAAGTTGCCCCGAGGTGGCCCCGCAGTCTACTCGGACGGACCAACACTCAGAGGAGCACTGGCCTAGGGGGGGTTTAAATAAAGATGACCCTTGGGCTCCGGAAACCCGAGGGAAAAAGAGGCTAGGTGGAAAATGGTAAAACCAAGGTTGGGCATTGCTGGAGGAGTTTTATTCAAGGTGAACTGTCAAGGGGTTCCCATTATAACCCAACCGTGTAAGGAACGCAAAATCCGGGAACATAACACCGATATGACGGAAACTAGGGCGGCAAGAGGGGAACAAAACACTAGGCAACATAGTATATAGGTGCATTAAGATAAACAAGATAATATTTTGATATCCCAACAATAAACAATGTTCCAACAAGGAACAATCTCCAATCTTCACATGCAACTATCAACGCTATAAGAGGGGCTGAGCAAAGCGGTAACATAGCCAAACAACGGTTTGCTAGGACAAGGTGGGTTAGAGGCTTGGCTTAACAATAGGGGAGGCATGATAAGCAAGTGGTAGGTATCGCGGCATAAGCATAGCAAAAGAGTGAGCAACTAGCAAGCAAAGATAGAAGTGATTTCGAGGGTATGGTCATCTTGCCTGAAATCCCGCAAGGAAGAAGAACGAGCCCATGAAGAAGACAAACGGACGTAGTCGAACGGATCCTCACAACACGACGTTACCTGATTACCGAGAAGAAGTACACCGGAAAGAAAGCAGACAACATAGTAAAACAACCACTACAACAACATGGCATGATGCACAACAAGTATGATGCATGTCCGGTTTAATGAAGCATGGCATGGCAAAGTGCATAAACAATCCTACAAATTAAGTGGAGATCATTATGCAATGGAGTTGCATATTGAAGAAAACACCACATGACTTATTTAGTTCTCTCTCACTTATGTACCCAACAAGATTAAATGTTGTTAGCATGGCAAGAGATGAAGCATAAAGAAACTATGTATCTAGGCAAGTTTAAATGAGGCCGGAAATAACAAACAACAATTCCATAAAAATCTCATGTGCATATACTTGTTATTAAACATGCAAGATGATGCCACCATGTTAAACTAGGCAAAATTCTAGGCCATTTGCATATAAAGTTTATTAAATTTGGAGCTACGGTTAATTAGTTATGAAATAAAGCATTTTAGCATGGCATAGGAGCAAATTTAACCAAACAGCATTTTAAACATTTCAAACATGGATGAAAGTTGCAAATTATTAAACTAGACAAAATTCTAAGCAACTTTCATATATAATTTATTTAGATTCAATGCACGGTTGGGAAGTTATTAAATGCATGAAACTAGGGGGGTTTTCTATAAAATCTGCCGTCTCAGGAAAATAGACAAAATTCGCAGGACCAGGAAAAAAACTAGCGGGCCGAAACTGGCCGGCCCAACAGGAACAGGGGAGGGGCTGGACGCGTCCTCACCATGGGCCGTGGCCCAGCGCTGTGGAAAGGGGAGGCCTGCAGGGGCAGCTGGGCCTGGATTTGGAGGCAACGACGCGGTCAACTGCCTCGCTGGTGCGCTCGTCGTCTCGTTCCTGAAGCGGGGACTGAGCGATGCAGGGGAGCTGGCGTGGTAGGAGGAAGCGGTTGGACAGCGGCGCAAATCGAGGGAGGAGGGGATCTGGGAGGAAGAAGCTGGTTGGCTCGGCGCTGAAAACAAAAGGAGTGGCGGCGGCGTGGGGATTGGATGGATGGGACAAGGTCCCTAGAATTTAGGGTTAGGGGCTATATATAGCATGTAGGCGGAAAGAAAGGAATTTAGGGTAGAGGCTAACACGTCCCTACGATCGCAATCGGATGGTCGCGAATACATAGGTTAGGGGCCCCAATTAACAAAACGGAGATGTTTTGTAGACGTTTGTGGATGATCCGGATCCAACGGTGACGAAAGTCCGGTTCGGGTCCGGGGCAGCTTCCGGACGCGCGCGAGGAGGGCCGCGGGCTGACAAGAGAGGTTAGGTTGGACCTGCCGGTTGGTAGTGGGCTGTGTAGATGGTCTAGAGAGGAAAGAGAGGGAAAGCCCGGCAACAGTTTTCGGAGACCGAAAACGTCCGGCGTTAGACCGGCTATACTGCCGCTATAGTTATCCGTTGGGGCGTCAAATGGACTCCGAACGCGATGAAACTTGGCAGGCGGCCTACCTACAACATAAAAACACCGCATGCCAACTTTCATCCCATTCCGAGAACATTTTCCGGCCACTTAGAAAATAATATTTCGGACGTGCCGCGGGCACGTGCAAGTGTGGCTAGGCTCAGAACGGACAACAAAAGGAACCGGGGGAACCCGGACGGATGCAGGTTTTGAAAACATGATGATGCAATGCACATGATGACATGATGAAATGCAACACACAAGCAAATGACATGGCAATGACAGCGAATAACTGGACGACACCTGGCACATCGGTCTCGGGGCGTCACACAAGGGGTAGAGGGCACTTGAAAATACCAAAAAGCCCTTGGATATTTTCCACCAAAAAGCCACCAAAAGTGGGAGGAGACCCCTTGGGTGTCCCCCCCCTACCAAGGACGTTTTGGGCTGCCAGAAAGGGGCCCCCACCTCCCCACATTATGCTCCACAACTTTAGGGTCAAAGCCCCAAAACATGGCTTTCCAAAAAGCCACCAAAAGGGGGTTGTACCCTAATAGTGTTACACTATTCACTATACTATTCATGACAACTTTTCTTGAAATATTTTCAGTGTCTGAAAAATCTAGAACAATTTCGAATGGTACAGAACATTTCCGGCACCCACTAAAAAATCTTGACTCATTCCGAAACATTTCCGGTATGTAGTTTGTCTCCGAAACGTTTTCGGTTTTACTCTCTGAAACTTTTTTGTCGTCCCCGGAAACAATCTACCGGACTCCCTGTCCATTACTCAGCAGATAGATGACCCTTAAGTGTGTGACCCCATGGGTTTGGTGAAGTATAGACACATGACTGGAACTCTTTCCGATCAATGATCAATAGCGGAACCGTGGACATCCATATTGATCCCTATACACACACGAATGAATACTCGAGTGAACCTCTAGTTGTCGTGTGATATTCCTGTTGCTTCGTGATATGTTACGAAACCTGAGGTGAGATTTGTTTGCATCCCCGTGAATCAAAAACTTGTTCGCTATGCCAGTTTCCTCATTACCAGTTTTGTTCTATTTTCTCGTTCCCGTGTTTCGTCATCCTTGTGACCAAATCACACTGTGTCTGGTGATGTCTACTACGCAACCTTCTTCTTGTAGACTCGTGTTGGGCCTCCAAGCGCAGAGTTTTGTAGGACAGTAGAAAATTTCCCTCAAGTGGATGACCTAAGGTTTTATCAATCCGTGGGAGACGTAGGAAGAAGATGGTCTCTCTCAAACAACCCTCCAACCAAATAACAAAGAGTATATTATGTCCCGAACACACCCAATACAATGGTAAATTGTATAGTTTCACTAGTTCGGTGAAGAGATGGTGATACAAGTGTAATATGGATAGTAGATATGGGTTTTGTAATCTGAAAATATAAAAACAGCAAGGTAGCAAGTAACAAATGTGAGCAAAAACGGTATTGCAATGCTTGAAAACAAGGCCTAGGGTTCATACTTTCACTAGTGCAAGTTCTCTCAACAATGATAACATAATTAGATCATATGGCAATCCCTCAACATGTGACAAAAGTCACTCCAAAGTTCCTATCACGGAGAACATAAGATGAAATTGCTTGTAGGGTACGAAACCACCTTAAAGTTGTTCTTTCTGATCAATCCATTGAGCTATTCCTATAAGTGTCACAAACATCCCTAGAGTTCGTAGTAAAATAACACCATATGACACACATCAATCAACCCTAATGTTACCTAGATACTCCAATGTCACCACAAGTATCCGTGGGTCAATTATACGATATGCATCAAACAACTTCAGATTCATAATATTCAATCCAACACATAAAGAACCCCAAAGAGTGCCCCAAGATTTCTACCGGAGAAACAAGGACGAAAACGTGCATCAACCCCTATGCATAGATTACCCGAATGTCACCTCGGGAATCCGTGAGTTGAGTGCCAACACATACATCAAGTGAATCAATAGAATTCCCCATTGTCACCACGGGTATCCCACGCAAGACATACATCAAGTGTTCTCAAATCCATAATAGCATTCAATCCGATCATACTAAAACATCAAAGGTAAAACTCAATTCATCACAAGAAGATAGAGTGGGAGAAACACCATATGATTCAACTATAGTAACAAAGCTCGCGGTACATCAAGATCGTGCCATATCAAGAACACGAGATAGAGAGAGAGAGAGAGAGAGAGATCAAACACATAGCTACTGGTACATACCCTCAGCCCCGAGGGTGAACTACTCCCTCCTCGTCATGGAGGGCGCCGGGATGATGAAGATGGCCACCGGTGATGGTGTCCCCCTCCGGCAGGGTACCGGAATGGGCTCCCGATTGGTTTTTCGTGGCTACAGAGGCTTGCGGTGGCGGAACTCCCGATCTAGGTTTCTTTTCGGGGTTTTTGGATTTATAGGAATTTTTTACGTCGGTTTCACGTCAGGGGGGTCCATGAGTCAACGACTAGGGTGGAGCACCCTCCCGGGGGTAGGGCGCGCCCTCCACCCTTGTGGTTGGCTCGGAACTATTCTGGCCCAACTCTTTTGCTTCGGGGCTTCTTCTGGTCCATAAAAAATCACCATAAATTTTTAGCTTGTTTGGACTCCGTTTGATATTCATTTTTTGTAGAACTCAAAAACAAGGAAAAACATAAACTGGCACTGGGCTCTAGGTTAATAGGTTAGTCCCAAAAATAATATAAAATAGCATATAACACTTGAGCTAGTCTTAGAGGCCAGAATAGGAATACATTTTACCATTTATTATTCCATACATGCATATGAGTTTCCCTCTGTGCCTCGTAGTTATTGCAGACTTGAGAACCATAGGAGTTATGGCATGGAACATAAACACAATTATGAACATGGAGATAAATAATAGCATATATTATTGCCTCTATGCCATATCTCCTAGATTTTCTCCTTTGTGGGATCCACCATTTATCATGTCAACTGCACTGAAAAGGAAACTCATTTGACTGTACCATCGGCTGTGGCCCCCCTTGTTAATAGGACAAGAAGGCATAGATGTAGCGCTGAACAATGCCACAACTATAATTTCCACTTTCCCTTGTTTGCATATACTTAGTCTCTTGTACGAGTGGTTGGGTAACCTCCAATTACAAGGGCGAAGTAACCTAGCAATTAGTATCTCCCTCAGTAGAGAACCGAGGTTTATCGAACCAAAAGGAGGTCTTCCAGCAAACAAAGTCACTGGTACCTGCACATAAAACACAACACAAACTTGTCTGCAACATGTTGAGAAGGTTGTCAAGCTTCTTGCCTTGCTAGTTACAATATTAAATTACACGATATTGTAGAAATTGATGGATAGATAAAAATAAAATAAATGGTACAACAAGGTAAAGCATTTCTGATGAGGTTTTATGTAAAGGAAAGTAGACCCTTGGGGCCATAGGTTCACTAGTGGCATCTCTCCAAGCATACAAGTCTGGTGTGTGATACATCTCCAACATATCTATAATTTATGAAGTATTCATGGCATTCTTACAACAATTTTATATGGTTTTGGTATGATTTGCATGGAACTAATAACCTGAACTGGCGCTGTTTTCAGCACAACTACTGTGGTGTTGTTTTTTGTCCAGAAATGAAAGTTCTCCAAATGAGCTGAAACTTTTTGATGATTTTTTTGGAACAAAAGAGACCCCCGAAGCTTCGTGGGAGGGCCAGAAGAACCACGAGGAGGGCACAACCCACCAGGGCGCGCCTGGTGGGCCAGGCCCGCCCCAGTGGGTTGTGCTCACCTCGAGGCCCATCTTCGCGTCAAACCGACACCAAAAAATCCTATAAATAGAGAAACCATCAGAAGTTAACCTAGATCAGAAGTTCCACCGCTGCAAGCCTCCGTAGCCATCGAAAACCAACCTAGACCCCATTCCGGCACCCTGCCAGAGGGGGAATCATCTCCGGTGGCCATCCTCATCATCCCGGTGGCCACCATGATGAGGAGGTAGTAGTCCACCCTTAGGGCTGAGGGTTTGTACAAGTAGATATGTGTTTAATCTCTCTCTCTCTCGTGTTCTTGAGATGTCACGATCTTGATGTATCGCGGGCTTTGTTAATATAGTTGGATCATATGGTGTTTCCCCTCTCTATCTTGTTGTGATGAATTGTGTTTTTCCCTTTGAGATTTAGTTGTTATCGGATTGAATGCTTTTATGGATTTCAGAGCACTTGATATGTGTCTTTCTTAAGAATACTCATGGTGACAGTGGGGTATCATATTGATTCACTTGATATGTGTTTTGGCACTCAACTCGCGGGTTCCCGCGGTGACATTGGGGTAATCTATGCATAGGGGTTGATGCACGTTCTCGTCTTTTGTTTCTCCGGTAGAAATCTTGGGGCACTCTTTGAGGTTCTTTGTGTTGGATTGAGTATTATGAATACGAAATTATTTGGTGTTATTTTAGTACGAACTCTTTGATAGATCAATCGGAAAGAATAGCTTCGAGGTGGTTTCGTACCCTACAGATGATTTCTTCGTATGTTCTCCGCTAGATAGGAACTTTGGAGTGATTCTTCATCGCACGTTGAGGGATGGTTATATGATCCAATTATAGTAGTATTGTTGAGAGATGGCACTAGCGAAAGTACGGACCCTAGGCCTCATTTTCAAGCATTGTAATACCATTTTTTGTGCCCATTTACTATTTGCTACCTTGTTGTTTTTATTTATTCAGATTATAAAAATATATTTCTACCATCAATATTACACTTTTATCACCATCTCTTCCCCGAACTAGTCCACCTATACAAATTACCATTGTATTTGGTGTGTTGGGGACACAAGAGACTTTTTATTATTTTGTTGCAGGGTTGTTTGAGAGAGACCATCTTCATCCTACACCTCCCACGGAGTGATAGACCTTAGGTCATCCACTTGAGGGAAAATTGCTACTGTCCTACAAAACTCCGCCCTTGGAGGCCCGACACGTGTCTACAAGAATAAAGTTGCATAGTAGACATCAGTGTGGTGAACAAATTATAGTAGGGCAGTGATTAAATTGCAATATTTATATTTATGAATTTGATCATTCATGGTATGATCTCATATAGGCATTACGTCTATGATACATATACCATTATCCAACTGCATATACAACTAATACTCCACGGGAAGTCCGCTATCCGGCATGCATCCCAAAGTACTAAGTTCATGACAAACAGAGTATTGCAGTAAGCATGATGACATAATTTAGACAGTAAAACTATCATCCAAGTGTGATAAAGAAATCATAGTTTTATCCTTAGTGGCAACAATACAATATATGTCTTGTACCATTATGTCACTGTTGAGGGAGTCCTGGACTAGGGGTCCTTGGGCTGCCAACCTACCTCTTATGGGCCGGACAGGTGGGTTGCACTACAACTGCTGAAAGGCCGGACAATGAGGCAGCTTTGTATCCGGGCAGGAGATCTTTGGTGCCTTGGTGTGTCCTCCAAGTCAAGATAGAAGATTCGACATGATTATTCTCTTGTTGTAACCGACCATGTGTAGCCCTAGTACCCCTCGTGTCTATATAAACCTTAGGGTTTAGTCCATAGAGGCTAGAACAACAACCATCATCCTACTCACCTAGGGTTTAGTGAGGGAGTCCTGGATTCAGGAGTCGTCGGGTGTCCGGGCTATTTGGTATGGACCGGACTAATGGGACGTGGCGATATAAAGCGAAAGACTTTCCCCCATGTCCGGGTAGGAATCCCCTATGCGTCAATGGCAAGATTGGTTTCCGGATATGTAATTTCCTTCCTCTATGAACCGACATTGTACAAACCTAGGCCCCTCTGGTGTGTATATAAACCGGAGGGTTTAGTCCGTAGAGGATATCAGAATTCATACATGCTAGACATCTAGGGTTTAGCCATTACGATCTCGAGGTAGATCAACTCTTGTAACCCCTATACTCATCAAATACAATCAAGTAGGACGTAGGGTTTTACCTCCATTAAGAGGGCCCGAATCTGGGTAAAACATCGTGTTCCCTATGTCCCTTGTTACCTTCGATCCTCAAACGCACAGTTTGGGACCCCCTACCCAAGATCGGCCGGTTTTGACACCGACATTGGTGCATTCATTAAGAGTTCCACTGTGTTGTCGGCCATAGGTTTGATGGCTCGTTCAATCATCAACAACGATGCTGCTTCAGGGGAAACTTTCCTCCCTGGTCAACTTTTTGTGTTTGGCGGCTTTGTTTGCATGCCAACTCAGCTGGTCACCTTGAACAGATCAATAGCTATGCCCCTGGTCACCAGATCAGGTTCGGAAGCCTGAATTACATCACTAATATCCAAGGAGACTTGATCTTCGAAGGGTTCTCGGCCTCAATCATTGTTCCTCATCTACAATAAGGAAACATGTCGGATCCACCATCAGGCTCCATTCAAAAATCAACTATCGTTCCTGCCCTGGCGTTAGATCCAGAGCGGACCACCCTGCCGAAGACGGGAGTATGAACCACGCCGGACCCTCCCTTACCACGGAGCTCTTTGCCGGAGACCTAGAGGTGACTATATTACCGGTAGGCCTGGAATCAAACAGGACCCTCCCTGTCATCGGGAAGCCGGACTCACCTCTGGATGCTAACTCCGAACCCTCGAGGTCTGCATCCATTGAGCATAGTCAGGTGGCGTTTACCATGCCCGGCTCCGCAAGTCCTCGATCGCCTGTCCAACCTTCACTCCTAAACAAGGCTCTGGACCTAATGCGATCTCTCACCATTACGGAATTATCACCTCTGAACTACGCCCAGCCCGAACTAGGGGCTGAGAGCGGGGAATTTCGCGTCCCACCCACCACCCACCAAATAGCCACTATCGAAGACTTGACCGACATGCTAGACTACGCCTCCAAAGACATCGACTGTATGGACGATGATGCCGGAGAGGAACTAGGCCCAAACCTGCCATTCACTGGGCATTGGACGACCACTTCCACTTACGACGTGTACATGGTGGATACCCACGAAAAGAAGGACGACGACAACGCTAAAAAATTGATTGAGGACAAGCCTGTCGAGTCACCACCAAAATGCCGACCCCAGCAGCGCCGCTCATGATCACGTCGCAAAAAGGAAAGCAATACCGGCACCGAAGACAACACTCCGGATGACGACGAAGACCCCGTCGAGCCCGCGTCCGAGCAAGATGAATGGGAGGAGGGACAAGTTAACCCCGACGAACCTATCGAGAATGAGGATTCGGAAGATAGTAACTATCTACCGGTCTCTGAGGAGGATGTCAGCCATGGCGACGAAGATTTCATCATGCCGGAGGAACCCCTCGAGCAAGAACGCTTCAAGTGACAGCTAATCGCCACTGCGGGGAGCCTAAAAATAAACAACAACAGCTTCAAGTCGTACATGATACGCTCAATGACAGATGGACCAAGGTCCTGGCTGCCAAAGAATACGGCCTTGAACGCCCAACAAAGAGTTATCTGAAACATAGGCTATAACCACAATTTAATGACGAGGCCCTTGAGCCAATACCGTCAAAATATAATCACGCTCACAAACCAAACCGACCACCACGTGGACGAGACAAAGCGGCTCCTTATGCCAAACACCAGCCCGCACCACCTCGCCGTCGGGGCAAAGAGGTAGCGGCTCTGGGCTACACCTACAACTTACGTCAGGACCTAGACAATAGAGCCGGTCAGACTAGATCAATTTACGGATCAAGGGGACATGCTCCAATGCGAGATTACGACCATCAAGCTTGGCGCGATAAGCATAACCAAACTCGGGCTGAAAACCGAACACGGATATCATCTGAACTCTGTCGGGACATTGCTCGATACAGAGGCGCCGCACACCCCTTTTGCTTGACCGATGAGGTAATGCAGCACCAGTTTCTAGAAGGGTTTAAACCCGTAAACATTGAAGCATACGATGGAACGATAGAACCCGCTGTATGGATTGAAGATTTTCTTCTCCATATTCACATGGCATGTGGTAACGATTTCCACGCCATTAAATACCTCCCCCTAAAGCTAAAGGGACCAGCACAACACTAGTTGAATGGCCTCCCAGAGAACTCTATTGGCAGTTGAGAAGACTTGGAGGATGCTTTTCAAGACAACTTCCAAGGTACTTATGTCCGGCCACTAGACACAGATGACCTTAGTCACATAGTCTAGCAACCTGGAGAATCAGCCCGCATACTCTGGACTCGGTTCTTAATCAAAAAAGAACCAAATCATTGACTGTACGGACGCCAAAGCCTTAGCGGCCTTTAAGCACAACGTCCGTGATGAATGGCTCGGCGGTCACCTCGGTCAGGAAAAGCCAAAGACTAAGGCAGCTCTTACTGCACTCATGACCCGCTTTTGCGCGGGCGAAGATAGCTGGTTGGCTCGTAGAGGCAACATTACCAACGATCCTGGCACTTCGGAGGCCAGGGATGGCAACGGAAGGCCGTGACGTAACAAAAACAAGCGTCAGAACAACAATGGTGAAACTAAAGATACAACGGTCAACGCCGGATTTAGTAGCTCTAAACCCGGTCAGCGAAAGAGGCCATTCAAAGGAAATAGGGATGGGCCATCTTATTTGGACAAGATACTCGACAGGCCTTGTCAGATTCATGGCACCCCCGGCAAGCCTGCCTACCATTCCAACAGAAATTGCTGGGTTTTTAAACAGGACGGTAAGTTAAATACCGAACACAAGGGGAAATGGCCTCAAAGCAAGGATGATGATGAGCCCCGCCCACTGAACACAGGGGGACAGAAGAAATTTCCCCCCGAGGTAAAAAAAGTGAACATGATATATGTCACACATATCCCCAAGAGAGAGTCCAAGCATGCACTAAGGGACGTCTATGTCGTAGAGCCTGTCGCCCCAAAATTCAACCCATTGCCGGCTTGTCCGATCACCTTCAATCGCAGGGACCACCCAACCAGTATCCGGCACGGAGGTCCGGCGACCCTGGTACTCAACCCAATCATTGATGGATACCATCTCACTCGAGTCCTTATGGATGGTGGTAGTAGTCTTAACTTGATTTATCAAGAAACTGTACGTAAAATGGGCATTGACCCTTCAAGAATCAAGCCTAGTAACACCACCTTTAAAGGAGTGATACCCGACGTAGAGGCCTGCTACACGTGTTCATTAACACTGGAATTAGTCTTTGGTTCACCGGATAACTTCCGAAGCGAAGACTTGATCTTTGACATTGTCCCCTTTCGCATTGGCTCTCACGCGCTGCTCGGACGCACTGCCTTCGCCTGTTTCAATGCAGTCCCGCACTATGCTTATTTAAAGCTCAAAATTCCCAGACCACGCGGCGTTATCACAATCAATAGAAACGTGGAGCGCTCCCTCCATACCGAGGAGCACACCGCGGCCCTTGCAGCCGAGGTGCAGCGTGGCCTCATCAAGCCAAACAATTCATCGGTCATCAAGACCCCGGAGACTACTAAGCGAGTACGGTCTACTCTTCAAAATGACAGCTCGATGGATCCAAAGCTGGACTAGCAGTTTTTCCTCTGCCGATCGCCCCATAAAACTGTGGCACACGTACCGCGCGTGCATGATTATGCACTTAAAATACCCTGGGCGGCGACGGAGGCACACTGTGGAAAAGGTCTATAGTGCGGCTTGACCCTATTTGGACCTTAACATTGTTTCTCTCCTTTTTTTTCTTTTTTTCTTTATTTTCCTCTCTCATACTATAGGTTCATTAAAACCTAGCTACCCTATGGTCGTACAAGGGCTCTTTTCCAGGCCCCTTCTACGTAAATGACCGTCAACTTCTCCTCTCAAAGGATTTTTTACCAAGGAGAAACGGCGCAGACATGCAGCAGGGCACCACTAGGATCTTCAAGACTACCTTTTCTTTTAGGCCCTGTATATAGCTTCCCCTTGCGTACAAATTCTCAACATGTAAAACAGCCTTGATTTTCATGGCATTATCTGTAATAGCACGTCTTCACGTATTAATTAGAGTATAAAGGAAACGGTTGATCGCCAACTTCTGTTCGGTATTGGTTTATTTTACCATCTGTATTCCCTCCTTGCTTCATATTGCCACATATGCTTTGGTCTGGCCTAAAGGTCGGGGGCTCTATCCGGCTATGCATATTTTCAAAAGCCCGAACACCTATAGGGTACTCTTCGGTGTCCTGAATATTGCATTATATGCATCAGCTCCGAATCATGTCTTTGGTCTATAGTTGGGTTGCCCGGCTCCTATGATTACCACCTTACGTTCCGCTAGTTCGGCTAAGGTAGCAAAGGGAGAACTACTGGGATTGTGTTTCCGGTTCGCCCGGTTAAACACCTCAGTAGAGAAAGCTAAAAACTGACTGTCATGATATGGAGAGAGCTGGTCAGTGATTCAGTGACTTACTACAAATCTTTAGTGATTTACTCTATGTTATACGAAGGGATAGTATTCGCCCAGTCATGCGACATAGGCATCCTAGTTCCTAGTTCGGACAGCCGCATATGCGCCAGGGGCTAGTACTTAGCCCCACCATCAAACTCCTATGGCTAAGTGAAAGTAATAAAACCGCATAGTCTGATTGCCTGGTTTGCTGCGCAGACACCTCCTTTACGGACCAAGACGTTGGGTTAAGTGTGATCATGCTCTATACCATACACCCTCGTAACATCTTCGTGGGGGGCTGAAGCCGACGACTGGCAAACTTTCAGAATTATAACGGCCGCACAGGAGGAAAATAACTCCAGATAAAGCCATAAAATATATTACAAGCCATGGTTCACAAATAAAGTTTTAACATCCCTGATACATTCACTCAAACATAACATCCTTTGAACATTGGCCCTCTACTATTCGGGCACCCGCTAGGACATCCTCAAAGTACCTCTACGGCTTGCGGTGATCCTTGCCTTCGGGCGGGGCTGCGGTTGCCATGTCGGTGGCCTGCATCTTCGCCTAGTCCATCTTAACACGGGCAAAGGCCATCCACGGACCATCTATGCATGCCAAGTGCTACACAGCTTCAACTTGGAACAGCACATCGACGAGTCGCCTCACCAAGCCGAAGTAGCTGCTAGGAATGTGTTCGGCTGGCCAAAGCCGCATTATGATATCCTTCATGGCCAAGCCGGACATCCTATGCAGCTCCGCTAGCTGCTTCATCTGGTTGTTCAGTAGCGTCGGGTGCTCCGGTGCTAGGAACTGGGACCAGAATAGCTTCTCTGTCGAGTTCCCCTCCTAGGCTCCAAAGAACTGTGTGGCATCGGTGACACTCCTCGGAAGATCCGCAAAGCCGTCTGGAGGACTCCACAGTTGACTGAGAAAGGCATATCTTTGACCCCCAAATATACTCCACAAAAGAAAGGGCTTACCAGCCGCTATCTGTTCGGCCTACCAAATCTCTTCACGAGCACCCCGAGACTCGGTCCGTGCCTCTTTTGGCTCCTGGAGGGCCTTGGCGAGTTCTTCCGCTTGGGTCGTACTCTTCTCCTCCAAGGCCTCGCACTTGCTGATGGCGTCCTTCAGCTCTTGCTCCACTTTGGCCACCCTCTCTTCGTGCTGGTGGCGGGCGACCTGTTCGGTCTTTAATTCGGTAGCCGCTTTGTCTGCGGCTTCTTTATTCACCTTCGCCTCCTCCTTGGCCTGGGCAAGGGTGCTCTTGAGGGTCTCGACCTTGGCCGCACCAGCTGCACTTATAATTATAGCAGTACTTGAGTTCAACTTTGAATTTGCATATCACTTCAGATATATGATCAAACTCTTTAAAGTACACGCATACCTTGTGTCTCATCGAACCGCTTCTTAATGCGGTCGATTTCATCATCAACTAGCCTCAGTTTCCGATTGAGTTCAGAAACTTCGGCGGCCTAGGCGGTCGCCGCTAACAGGGAACCCTGTTATGTAATAGAAAAGTATGCCACCTCTTCCGAATACTATGTGATCTTCTGTCTGGCTTTTTCAAAACCGGACAGAGTGTCAGGGGCTACTATCTATATACAGGTATATTCCCTTCATAGAAAAAGCATCTACAACATTATGTCACATACCTCGAAGCCTGTCAGTAGGCTGGTGAAGGCTTCATTCAGCCCGCTCTTGGTGGACTGAACCTTCTCTACCACCACACCCATCAGCGTGCGGTGCTCCTCCACGATGGAAGCACGCCGTAGTGCTTCCACTAGAGTATTCGGCGCCTCTGGATTAATGGAGGTCGCCATCGGAGCTGATGCTCCCTCCTCCTTCAAAGGGGGCTGCTCGCCCGATTCCAGAGCCATGTGGCTCTCTAGAATGATGTCCTGCTGGGAGCCGGATTGATCCAGACCCCCGCCATCGGTCGCCATGGGGGTCGCATCCCCCATACCTTCGGCAGCCGAGATATCACCCTCGGGCGCCTTGTCGACAGTCTCTCTCGCCCCTCCGCAGCCAGGATAGGTTCTTTGAGACAACACCTCGGTGTCATCCGCGATGAATGGTGAAGGGGCTCACGGGGGCGTCTCACTCTCTACCATATCTGGTGGCAGAGAACTCCCCTCAAATAGCGAAGGGTTGGGGAGGTCGCGAGCAGGGCTAAAAGAAACACAATATAATATATTATATTATAAAAACATAGTGGACCGAAGACATATAGTAAATCCTTTGATACTTACGATTCGTCCAGGGGCTTCACCCAGGGAACCCTCTTGGGGATGGGTTCGGCCTCCGAATGGGCCATCATCCCCCTCTTGGGCGCCCCCACTCCGGGTCTGTGGAGGCTGCCCTCTTCTTCTTCCTCCCCTTAAGAGGGAAGTCACTTTTCACTTCCTCCTCTTCGTCTTCATCTCCCTCGTGGGAGGAGGGGATTTCGGTCTCTCCGGACACTGTGTTCAAAGTACCCTTGTGGCGGAGGCCGCCTCTGGCCTCCTTGTTCTTCTTCTTCTTGGCCTTCGTCTTCGGCGCCTGATAGGGCGTCGGGACCAGCATCTTTGTCAGCTGGGGTGTGGCCTGGTCTTTAGGTAGCTGAGCCGGACACTTAATCCGCTACGCCTTTGCTATCCAGCCATGTCCGAGGAATAGAAAACTCATTATATCTAAGAAACTTATTGATCGAATATATACTCGAAAAAATCATACTTACCGGTGTGGCCGAATTCTCGCTGTCAAGACTGATGTCTTCATTCTTCTTCGGCCACGCTTTTTGGGCCTTGAATAGCAACTTCCAGATGTCTTTGTGTGTTGTGCTGAAGAAGTGCTTCAGGGTCCATGGATCCTCCGGATTGAACTCCCACATGTGAGAGGGCCGGAGTTGGCAGGGAAGAATCCGATGAAAGAGCATCACCTGAATCACGTTAGTGAGACTAGTGTTCTTGCCTATCATGTTTGTGATGCGCTTTTGCAACATCAACACTTCCGCTGTGGATCCCCAGTCCAGATCCTTAGTGGCCCATCAGGTGAGCCGCATAGGGGGTCCAGATCTGAATTCAGGAGTGTCCGCCCACTTGGCATGGCGGGGTTCAGTGATGTAGAACCACTTCTGCTGCCACACCTTGACAGTCTCCATGAAGGACCCCTTTGGCCAAACAGCGTTGGGGAGCTTTCTCACCATGGCGTCATTGCAGTCCGCATGCTGCCCGTCGACCACCTTCGGCTTCAGATTGAAGGCCTTGAGCCATAGGCTGAAGTGTGGGGGGTTACGAAGCAGCACCTCATACATGACGATGAACGCCAAGATGTGGAGGAAAGAATTCGGGGCAAGATCATGGAAATCTAGCCCATAGTAGTGAGGCCCGGACGAAGGGGTGGAGGGGAAACCCAGGCCCATGGAGGAAGTGGGGGATGAACACAACCCTTTCACCGGGCTCTGGAGTGGGGATGACTTGATCCTTGGCAGGGAACCTGTGCGCGATGTCCGCAGACAGGTATCCCGCCTCTCGGAGCTCCTTGACGTCCTTCTCGGTGACGGAGGAGGCCTCCCACTTGCCCTTTGAGCCAGATCCTGACATGGCTAGGGAGACTGGTGGCAGTGGGAAAGATTGAAGATTGGGTGCTGGAGCTTGAGGATGAGAAAGCAGGAGAAGGAAGAAGTCCTTGGGAAAAAGAGGGATCTTTATCCTCTTATATAGGCAGTGAATATCAAACGCCCCCCCCCCCAGCCTTAAAAATCGCCTGTTCCTGAGGGGTCGTGCGAATGGCACAGTTGGATTACCCAAAAACCGTATTGATGAGGATCCTGTAATGAGCGGACACAATCTCTGTTTTGACAAGACATGCCGATAGAGGATGTGCCTCAAAACGTGAAGCAGGAGGCGTAAAAACGGTTAGAAATGTTACAAAGCCAGACGTGACGTTTCACCAAAAAAGTTGTCAGTAGAAGGACACTGTTTTGATTGATATCTTGCCTTCATGGCTAAGGGTTGTAACAATTATACAGAGTCGGATATAGTTCTTTTGTTCAGAAGATTGCTTTGAAGTATTCAGGAGGAGGAACCCGCCTTACAATGTCGAAGACAATCCGCGTGCCAAACATATCGTCATTGAAGACAGGTTCAGGGGCTTGATAACCCACAAGTATAGGGGATCACAACAGTTTTCGAGGGTAGAGTATTAAACCCAAATTTATTGATTCGACATAAGGGGAGCCAAAGAATATTCTCAAGTATTAGCAGCTGAGTTGTCAATTCAACCATACCTGGAAAACTTAATATCTGCAGCAAAGTATTTAGTAGCAAAGTAGTATGATAGTAGCGGTAACGGTAGCGAAAGTAATAGTTTTGGTTTTATAGTGATTATAACAGTAACAACAGAAAAGTAAATAAGCAAATATCAATATATGAAAAGCTCATAGGCAGCAGATCAGTGATGGATAAGTATGTCGGATGCGATTCCTCATGCAATAGTTATAACATAGGGTGACACAGAACTAGCTCCAGTTCATCAATGTAATGTAGGCATGTATTTCGAATATAGTCATACGTGCATATGGAAAAGAACTTGCATGACATGTTTTGTCCTACCGTCCCATGGCAGCGGGGTCCTATTGGAAACTAAGACATATTAAGGCCTCCTTTTAATGGAGTACCGGACCAAAGCATTAACACATAGTGAATACATGAACACCTCATACTACGGTCATCACAGGTAAGTATCCCGATTATTGTCACTTCGGGGTTAACGGATCATAACACATAATAGGTGACTATAGACTTGCAATATAGGATCAAGAACTCACATATATTCATGAAAACATAATAGGTTCAGATCTGAAATCATGGCACTCGGGCCCTAGTGACAAGCATTAAGCATAGCAAAGTCATAGCAACATCAATCTCAGAACATAATGGAAACTAGGGATCAAACCCTAACAAAACTAACTCAATTACATGATAAATCTCATCCAACCCATCACCGTCCAGCAAGCCTATGATGGAATTACTCACGCACGGCGATGAGCATCATGAAATTAGTGATGGAGGAAGGTTGATGATGACGATAGCGATAGATTCCCCTCTCCGGAGCCCTGAACGGACTCCAAATCAGCCCTCCCGATAGACATTAGGGCTTGGCGGCGGCTCCGTATCGAAAACGTGATGAATCCTTCTCTGATTTTTTTCTCCCCGTACGTGAATATATAGAGTTGGAGTTGAGGGCGGTGGAGCACCAGGGGGCCCACGAGGCAGGGGGCGCGCCCAGGGGGTAGGCGCCCCCCACCCTCGTGGACAGTGTGTGGCCCCCCTGGTCTTGATTCTTTCGCCTGTATTTTTTATATATTCCAAAAATATTCTCCATTGATTTTTAGGTCATTCCAAGAACTTTTATTTCTGCACAAAAATAACACCATGGCAATTCTGCTGAAAACAGCATCAGTCCGGGTTAGTTCCATTCAAATCATGCAAGTTAGAGTCCAAAACAAGGGCAAAAGTGTTTGCAAAAGTAGATACGATGGAGACATATCAACTCCCCCAAGCTTAAACCTTTGCTTGTCCTCAAGCATTCAGTTGATAAACTGAATGTGATAAAGAAAAACTTTTGCAAACTCTGTTTGCTCTTGTTGTTGTAAATATATAAAGCCAGCATTCAAGTTTTGAGCAAAGTTTATGAACTAACCATATTCACAATAACATTTAGGTCTCATATTTACTCATATCAATGGCATAATCAACTAGCGAGCAATAATAATAAATCTCGGATGACAACACTTTCTCAAAACAATCATAATATGATATAACAAGATGGTATCTCGCTAGCCCTTTCTGAGACCGCAAAACATAAATGCAGAGCACCCCTGAAGATCAAGGGTTGACTGGAAATTGTAATTCATGGTAAAAGAGATCCATTCATAGTCATACTCAATGTAAACTAATAGTAATGCATGAAAATGACAGCGGTGCTCTCCAACTGGTGCTTTTTAATAAGAGGATGATGACTCAACATAAAATTAAATAGATAGGCCCTTCAAAGAGGGAAGCAGGGATTTGTAGAGGTGCCAGAGCTCAATTTTGAAATAGAGATGAATAATATTTTGAGCGGTATACTTTCATTGTCAACATAACAGCCGTGGGATCTCGATATCTTCCATGCTACACAAATTATAGGCGGTTCCCAAGAAGAATGGTAATGTTTATACTCCCCCTACCACCAACAAACATCAATCCATGGCTAGTCCGAAACAACGGGTGCCTCCAACTAACAACAATCCTGGGGGAGTTTTGTTTGCAATTATTTTGATTTGATTTGAGCATGGGACTGGGCATCCCGGTTTCTAGCCATTTTCTCGTGAATGGGGAGCGGAGTCCACTCCTCTTGAGAATAACCCGCCTAGCATGGAAGATACAGACTGCCCTAGTTGATACATGAGCTATTCGAGCATACAAAATAGAATTTCATTTGAAAATTTAGAGTTTGGCACTTACAAATTTACTTGGAACGGCAGGTAGATACCACATATAGGAAGGTATGGTGGACTCACATGGAATAACTCTTGGGTTTATGAAAGTGGATGCACAAGAAGTATTCCCGCTTAGTACAAGTGAAGGCTAGAAAGAGACTGGGAAGCGACCAGCTAGAGAGTGACAACAGTCATGAACATGCATTAAAATTAATCAACACTGAATGCAAGCATGAGTAGGATATAATTCACCATGAACATAAATATCGTGGAGGCTATGTTGATTTTGTTTCAACTACATGCGTGAACATGTGCCAAGTCAATCCACTCGAATCGTTCAAAGGAGGATACCACCCTATCATACCACATCACAACCATTTTAATAGCATGTTGGCACGCAAGGTAAACCATTATAAACTCCTAGCTTCTTAAGCATGGCATGAGCAACTATAATCTCTAATTGTCATTGCAAACCTGTTTCATTCATAATAGGTTGAATCATGAACAATGAACTAATCATATTTACAAAAACAAGAGAGGTCGAGTTCATACCATCTTCTCTCATCTCAATCACTTCATCATATGTCATCATTATTGCCTTTCACTTGCACAACCGAACAGTGTGGATAATAATAATAGTGCACGCGCATTGGACTAAGCTGGAATCTGCAAGCATTCAATACAAGGGAGAAGACAAGGTAATATGTGCTCTTTGTTAGATCAACAATAATGCATATGAGAGCCACTCAACATTTTCATTATGGTCTTCTCCTCTCGACCCCCAAAGAAAAGAAATAAAACTATTTACACGGGAAAGCTCCCAACAAACAAAAGAAGAACGAGAAATCTTTTGGGTTTTCTTTTTTAATTACTACTACTACAGGCATGGAAAGTAAACTAGCTAAAAGCTACAACTAATTTTTTTTGTGTTTTTCTTAAGGTTTTTCGAGCACACAAGAAGAAAGTTGGAAAAGAAAATTAAACTAGCATGGATAGTACAATGAAAAAGTATGAGCACCGACAACTGGCATGAGTGTGTGAACATGAATGCAATGTCGGTGAGAAACGCGTACTCCCCCAAGCTTAGGCTTTTGGCCTAAGTTGGTTTATGCCCATGGATGGTCTGGCGGATATCCAAAGTTGTAGCAGGGGTCGTACTGAGATGCAGCAGCTACTGCCTGAAGAGCTGCAGCTTGGAGGCGAGCTACCTCCGTCCTCCTCTCGTACTCGTTCGCCTCCTCCCTGGTTAAACAATATCTCCCTTTTGCCTGAAAGTCAAAGAAACCAGGAGCAGGGAGAGAAACATGGACAGTGCGACGTTTGTAAAAGATTAGTCGGTATTGGAGGAACTATTTGGTCCTCTTAACAAACTGATGACGAACCATAGCATTACAATCTAGATAAGTAGGGGGCAACTCCATATCATTTCCACGTATGGGTACCTCAAGAAAATTAGCTAAACGGGTTGCGTAAATTCCACCGAACAAATCTCCATTAATATTGTTATTATGCAACCTACGTGCAACAATGGCCCCCAAGTTATATTGTCTATCTCCTAATACAACACTCTTGAGAACACTAAGATCCGGAACACACATATGACATGCGTCATCCTTACCGTTTATGCATCAACCTATAAAGAGAGCAAAATAATATATGGCAGGAAAATGAATGCTCCCTATGGTAGCTTGTGTTATTTCTCTAGATTCCCCCACAGTGATACTAGCAAGAAATTCTTTAAATTCAGATTTGCGAGGTTCACTAACACTACGCCACTGCGGGAGTTTACAAGCAGTATTAAAATCTTCTAAGTCCATTGTATAAGATTTATCATAAAGATCAAATAGGACAATGTGAGAATTGCGTGATGATGTAGATTTAAATCTTCTCACAAAGGAATCAGTTAGGTAGTAATATTGGGGGCACTTATCTGACACGAAGCCCTCAAGTTCAGCATTACACACATACGCGTCAAATTCCTCCTTAATTCCTGCTTGGACCATAAAATCTTCTGACGACCATTCACAAGGCCGCAGTTGAGCTTCTCTTGGTAGTTCATAGTCCGGCTCATGTATCGTGGGCCTGGGTCCTTGCTTCCTTGAGGAACCACCTTGGTACATTTTCCTAAACATATTTCTTCCTCTGAAAAATTTCTAAATTTTTTAGTAACTCAAAATAAAAGTGAGCCAAACTCAACAAAATTGATAGCAACTACTCCTACAAGTGCCTAGAGACTATATCATGCATTAAAACTACTTGGGACCATATAAATTTGACATGCAAGCTAAAAAACAGTGTCACCTAAGCAGCAAAAAATTGCAATAAATAAAGCACTAGAACAAAAACTAATTTTACCATTGGAGGAGTCACATACCGAAGAACAATCCCCCAAAGCAGTTTTGCGAATGAAGCTTTGAGCAAGGAGATCGAAAATTGCAGCAAGGTGAGCTAGAACACGGGTTTGAGCTGTGTGTTGATTTTTTCTGGAGGAAGACGAAGTGTGTGGGTGCAATAATAAGTGGAGGGGGCCCACATTGGGTCCACGAGGTAGGGGGCGCACCCCAGGAGGGTGGGTGCTCCATCCACCCTCGTGGGCACATGGTGGGTCCCCTTGGTGTGTTCTTAGTGCCAAAAATTCTTAAATATTCTAGAAAAACTCATATAAAATTTTCAAGACATTCGGAGAACTTTTGTTTTCGGGGTATTTTTTATTGCAAGGATAATTCAGAAAACAGACAGAAAATACTATGTTTGCTTCATTTAATCTAAGTAACAGAAAGTAAAAAGAGGGTACAGGGAATTGTGCTTTCTAACTTCATCCATCTCATGCTCATCAAAAGGAATCCACAAACAAGGTTGATCAAGTCTTGTTAACAAACTCATTTCTAATAACATGAAACCGGAGAATTTTTGAATAACACTAGGTTACCTCAACGGGGATATGCACATCCCCAACAATAAGAATATCATATTTCTTCTTGATAGTAGGAAAAGGAAATTCAAAACCTCCAATAGTAATTGTTGGAATTTTTCCAATAGAATTAATACTGTGGACTTGAGGTTGTTTCCTTAGAAAGTGTACCATATGCTCATTACTGTTAACATGAAAAGTGGCATTGCCTTTGTTGCAATCAATAACAGCCCCTGCAGTATTTAAAAAGGGTCTACCAAGAATAATAGACATACTATAGTCCTCGAGAATATCAAAAATAACAAAGTCCGTTAAAATAGTAACATTTGCAAACGCAACAGGCACATCCTCACAAATACCGACAGGTATAGCAGTTGATTTATCAGCCATTTGCAAAGATATTTCAGTAGGTGTCAACTTATTCAAATCAAGTCTACGATATAAAGAGAGAGGCATAACACTAACACCGGCTCCAAGATCACATAAAGCAGTTTTAACATAGTTTCTTTTAATGGAGCATGGTATAGTTGGTACTCCTGGATCTCCTAGTTTCTTTGGTATTCCACCCTTAAAAGTGTAATTAGCAAGCATGGTGGAAATTTCAGCTTCCAGTATCTTTCTTTTATTATTAACAATATCCTTCATGTACTTAGCATAAGGGTTC
This sequence comes from Triticum urartu, assembly GCF_003073215.2. NCBI lineage: Eukaryota > Viridiplantae > Streptophyta > Magnoliopsida > Poales > Poaceae > Triticum > Triticum urartu. The sequence goes on along the minus strand of NC_053026.1, from coordinate 395,621,203 downwards.
ATTTTAAGCATATCAGTCAAACGCATATGCAAAAAAATAGGTCTAATCATTTCAGCAAAGCGCTCAAAATCCTCATCATCCTTTTTCTTGGATGGTTTAGGAGGAAAGGGCATGGGTTTCTGAACCCATGCTTCTCTTTCTTTATCGTGCTTCCTAGCAACGAAGTCTCTCTTATCATAACATCAATTCTTTGATTGTGGGTTATCAAGATCAACAGCAGGTTCAATCTCTACATCATTGTTATTTCAAGGCTGAGCATCAATATGAACATCATCATTAATATTATTGCTAGGTTCATGTTCATTACCAGATTGTGTTTTAGCATCAGAAATAGAAATATCATTGGGATTCTCAGGTGTGTCAACAACAGGTTCACTAGAAGCATGCAAAGTCCTATCAATTTTCTTTTTCTTCTTCTTAGAAGAACTAGGTGCATCAACATTAGTTCTCTAAGAATCTTGCTCAATTCTCTTAGGGTGGCCCTCAGGATACAAAGGTTCCTGAGTCATTTTACCCCCTCTAGTCATAACTCTAACAGCAATATCATTTTTCTTATTATTTAATTCATTGAGTAAATCATTATGAGCTTTAAGTACTTGATCTACTTGAGTGGTAATCATAGAAGCATGTTTACTAATGAGTTTAAGTTCACCTTTAACTCTAGACATATAATCACTCAAGTGTTCAATCATATAAGCATTTCGTTTCAATTGTCTACCAACATAAGCATTGAAGTCTTGCTGTTTAACCATAAAGTCATCAAACTCATCCAAGCATTGGCTAGCAAACTTAGTAGATGGGATTTCACATTTATCAAATCTATAGAGGGAATTTACCTTTACTACCTATGTTGGGTTATCAAGACCATGTATTTCTTCAATAGATGGTAAATTCTTAACATCTTCAGCTTTAATACCTTTTTCTTTCATAGATTTCTTTGCCTCTTGCATATCTTCAGGACTGAGAAATAGAATACCCCTTTTCTTCGGAGTTGGCTTAGGAGTTGGTTCAGGAAGTGTCCAATCATTTTCATTACTCAACATATTATTCAATAGTAATTCAGCTTGATCAACAGTTCTTTCCCTGAAAACACAACCAGCACAACTATCCAGGTGGTCTCTGGAAGCATCGGTTAGTCCATTATAAAAGATATCAAGTATATCATTTTTCTTGAGAGGATGATCAGGCAAAGCATTAAGTAATTGGAGAAGCCTCCCCCAAGCTTGTGGGAGACTCTCTTCTTCAATTTGCACAAAATTATATATTTCCCTTAAGGCAGCTTGTTTCTTATGAGCGGGAAAATATTTAACAGAGAAGTAATAAATCATATCCTCGGGACTACGCACACAACCAGGATCAAGAGAATTAAACCATGTTTTAGCATCACCCTTTAATGAGAACGGAAACGACTTAAGGATAAAGTAATAGCGAGTTTTCTCATCATTAGTGAACAGGGTGGCTATATCATTTAATTTCGTAAGATGTGCCACGACAGTTTCAGATTCATAGCCATAACAAGGATCAGATTCAACCAAAGTAATTAACTCAGGGTCGACAGAGAAATCATAATCCTTATCGGAAATAAAGATAGGTGAAGTAGCAAAAGCAGGGTCATATTTCATTCTAGCATTCAAAGACTTTTCTTTAATCTTAACTAATAATTTCTTAAGATCATATCTATCATTGCAAGCTAAAAAGTCTCTAGCAGTTTCTTCATCCATAACATAACCCTCAGGAACAACACACAATTCATATCTAGGGGGAGAATCTTCATCATCACTTTCATCAATATTATCAGTTTCAATAATTTCATTCTCTCTAACCGTAGCAAGTTGTTCATCAAGAAATTCACCTAGTGGCACAGTATTATCAAGCATTGAAGTAGTTTCATCATAAGTACCATGCAAAGTAGAAGTGGCATCATCAATAACATGCGACATATTAGAATGAATAGCAGGAGTAGGTGTCGCAAGTTTACTCAAAACAGAAGGTGAATCAAGTGCAGAGCTAGATGGCAGTTCCTTGCCTCCCCTCGTAGTTGAGGGGAAAATCTTCGTTCTTTTATCTTTCAAGTTCTTCATAGTGATCAGAAGATATAAATCCCAAGTGACTCAAAGAATAGAGCTATGCTCCCCGGCAACGGCGTCAGAAAATAGTCTTGATAACCCACAAGTATAGGGGATCGCAACAGTTTTCGAGGGTAGAGTATTCAACCCAAATTTATTGATTCGACACAAGGGGAGCCAAAGAATATTCTCAAGTATTAGCAGCTGAGTTGTCAATTCAACCACACCTGGAAAACTTAATATCCGCAGCAAAGTATTTAGTAGCAAAGTAGTATGATAGTAGCGGTAATGGTAGCGAAAGTAATAGTTTTGGTGTTATAGTGATTGTAACAGTAACAACAGGAAAGTAAATAAGAAAATATCAATATATGAAAAGCTCGTAGGCAACGGATCAGTGATGGATAATTATGTCGGATGTGATTCCTCATGCAATAGTTATAACATAGGGTGACACAGAACTAGCTCCAGTTCATCAATGTAATGTAGGCATGTATTCTGAATATAGTCATACGTGCTTATGGAAAAGAACTTGCATGACATCTTTTGTCCTACCCTCCCATGGCAGCGGGGTCCTATTGGAAACTAAGGCATATTAAGGCCTCCTTTTAATAGAGTACTGGACCAAAGCATGAACACATAGTGAGTACATGAACTCCTCATACTACGGTTATCACCGTTAAGTATCCCAATTATTGTCACTTCAGGGTTAACGGATCATAACACATAATAGGTGACTATAGACTTGCGAGATATGATCAAGAACTCACATATATTCATGAAAACATAATAGGTTCAGATCTGAAATCATGGCACTCGGGCCCTAGTGACAAGCATTAAGCATAGCAAAGTCATAGCAACATCAATCTCAGAACATAATGGATACTAGGGATCAAACCCTAACAAAACTAACTCGATTACATGATAAATCTCATCCAACCCATCACCATCCAGCAAGCCTACGATGGAATTACTCACGCATGGTGGTGAGCATCATGAAATTGGTGATGGAGGAGGGTTAATCATGACGATGGCGATTGATTCCCCTCTCCGGAGCCCCGAACGGACTCTAGATCAGCCCTCCCAAGAGAGATTAGGGCTTGGGGGCAGCTCTGTATCATAAAACGCAATGAATCCTTCTCTCTGATTTTTTTCTCCCCGAACATGAATATATAGAGTTGGAGTTGAGGTCGGTGGAGCACCAGGGGGCCCGTGAGGCAGGGGGCGCGCCCCCACCCTCGTGGATATGGTGTGGCCCCCCTGGCCTTGATTCTTTTGCCAGTATTTTTTATATATTCCAAAATATTCTCTGTTGATTTTCCAGTCATTCCGAGAACTTTTATTTCTGCACAAAAATAACACCATGGCAATTCTGCTGAAAACTGCGTCAGTCCGGGTTAGTTCCATTCAAATCATGCAAGTTAGAGTCCAAAACAAGGGCAAAAGTGTTTGAAAAAATAGATACGATGGAGACGTATCAGGAAGCTTCCTGTGAATGTCATCATGACACCACCTGGGAAGAAGACAACCCCCAGACCAAAGGCTTCATATGGTCCAAAGGCTTCATACAGATAGAGGACCCACCAGGGTCACCCTAACGCCAATGTTTTGCAGGGAACCCATGCTCAGACTTATGAATATGAGCGTATTTCATCAAACCGCTATGTTAATAAGACCAAGAACTATTCTGCTTATTCTTATGAGTATTATTCACCTCCTGCAAGGCTATTTGCTAGGGCTCCAAAGCCTAAATTCTCAGATGTTGCACTTAGACTCATTGCTTCTAAGCCACCCCTAAAGATGTGGGTGGTTAAGAAGAATTAACTCTCTTTTGCAGGGAATGGTCTCCAACCAGAAATCAAAAGCTTCTGACGCTTATGCTGGGGACCTAAAACATCTTGTGGGACGCAAGATAAAATGCCAAAATGGTTTGACTATGTATTTCGTCCGATTTCTTGACAATCATCCTATCTACCCTAACAAGGACTTGAACTTTGATAGTATGCTTGTTCGTCAAATGTTTATGCTTCACACTTCTCTTGGTGAAGCCTATCCCCCTAACTGCACTGTAGGGTACGACACCGAAGGCTTCTGAGTGGATTATGGATAGTGGATGCACTAACCACATGACTGGTGATCGAAATCTTCTCATGGATTCAAACCTACTCCATCTGACAAAAGTCACATCACATTTGCTGACACTGGAATAAGCAAGGTATTGGGCCTAGGTAGAGTTGCAATCTCAAAGGATCAACACATGGATAAAGTGATGCTTGTTTAATCCCTTGTTTTCAACTTAATGTCTGTCTCAATGCTTTGTGATCTGAACATAATTGTGATATTTGGAAAATATCGTTGCCTTGTGCTTATGGAATCTGACAAATCTCTAGTCTTCGAAGGGTATCGAAAAGACGATCTATATATGCTAGATTTCTCCGTAGGACCACAGCTGGCCGTATGTCTTCTAGCACAAGCTTCAGAGTGCTGGCTCTAGCAACGGAGGCTAGGGCATGTGGGCATGAGGAACTTGCACAGTCTTGCAAAGAAGAAGCATGTCATAGGCATCGAGGGCGTCAAGTTCAAGAAGGATCATCTATGCGGTGCCTGCGAAGCTGGAAAGATGACTAGGGTCAAGCATCCCTCGAAGACAATCATGGCGACGACGCGTCCCTTCGAGCTGCTTCACATGGACTTATTTTGGCCGTACTCACTACTCTACCCTTACTACCACTGCATGCCTCTATGGTTTCGCCATTGTTGATGATTACTCAAGATATACATGGGTGCACATAATTCTCTACAAGACTGAAGTACAAGATGTCTTCAGACGATTTGCAATCGTGCCATGACCAACTGTGGCATCAAGATCAAGCACATCAGAAGTGACAACGGCACTGAATTCAAGAACACCGGCCTCAACACTTATCTTGATACATTGGGCATCATGCATGAGTTCTCCGCTCCATACACACCTCAGCAGAATGGCATAGTGGAGCGCAAGAATAGAACCCTCATTGAGATGGCAAGAACGATGCTCGATGAGTACAAGACTCCAAGGAAATTCTGGCCTGAAACTATTGATACTGCATGCCACGTCATCAACCATGTTTATCTACACAAGTTCCTAAAGAAGACATCATATGAGCTCCTGACTGGTAACAAACCAAACGTCAGCTATTTCAGAGTATTTGGTGCTAGGTGCTGGATCAAGGATCCGCATCACACTTCAAAATTTGCACCGAAAGCACATTAAGGTTTTATGCTTGGCTATGGAAAGGATTCACACTCCTACAGAGTTTTGAACCTCTTTCACTACAAAGTGGTTGAAACTGTGGATGTGCGGTTCGATGAGACTAATGACTCGCAAAGAGAGCACCTGCCAAATGTGCTAGATGAAGCTACACCAAGTGAATCTATCAAGCTTATGGGTACTAGAGAAATCATACCTTTTAGAGGAACATGCTGAAGAGGAAATCATCATTTCTGCACCTAATCAGCATGAGGACACTACGCAACCTGAAGCCAATGTTGAAGAAGAAGACAATGATTAGCAAGGGCAAAATCTTCATCCACTTCATCCTCGCATTGCAAATGAAGTCCAGATTGAGAATTTAATTAATAGCATCAATGCACCTGGTCCACTCACTCGTTCAAGAGCAACACAGCTAGAAAATTTCTGTGGGCACTTTGCATTTGTCTCTATTTCTGAACCCAAGAAAGTTGATGAAGCTATAAAAGAAGAGCTTAAACAATTTGAGCTAAACAATATGTGGGAGCTAGTAAACCGTCCTGATCCTCACAAGTACAATATTATCGGCACCAAATGGATCTATCGCAACAAACAAGATGAGCATGTCAAGTTGTCAGAAATAAGGCTCGTCTCGTTGCTCAAGGTTAAACACAAGTTGAAGGGATTGACTTCGATAAAACCTTTGCCCCTGTGGCAAGGCTTGAAGCCGTTCGCATACTGCTAGCCTATACCAACCACAACAACATTCTTCTATACCAAATAGATGTAAAGAGTGCCTTCCTCAAAGGCAAAATTGAAGAAGAAGTGTATGTTGCACAACCACCTAGCTTTGAAGACCCAAAGTGTCCTGACATGGTCTACAAGCTCAACAAGGCTCTGTATGGCCTCAAACAAGCCCCTCATGCTTGGTATGACACACAAAGACTTCCTGAAGAGCAAAGGCTTCAAACCTGGTTCCCTAGATCCACTCTCTTCACGAAGACATATGATGGTGAACTACTTGTATGCCAAATCTATGTGGATGACATTATCTTCGGCTGCACTGATAAGAGATAAAGTGATGAATTTGGGCATATGATGCAAGAACAATATCATATGTCCATGATGGGTGAGCTGAAATTATTCCTTGGTCTTCAAATCTGTTAGCAGAGACATGGCATCTTCATATCACAAGAAAAATACCTCAAAGATTGCTTGAAGAAGTTTGGAATGCAAGACTGCAAAGGGTACACGACGCCAATGCCAACCAAAGGCCAATTGGGCCCCGACGACAATGGTAAAGAGTTCGATCAAAAGGTATACCGCTCCATGATTGGTTCTTTACTCTACTTATGTGCATCTAGGCCTGATATTATGCTTAGCGTTTGCATGTGTGCCCGATTCCAAGCGGCACCAAAGGAATTGCATCACTTAGCTGTGAAGCGAATTCTTCGATATTTGGCTTACACCCCAACACTATGATTATGGTATCCAGAGGGCTCAGAGTTTGATCTAGTTGGATTCTTAGATGCTGATTATGCTGGTGACAAGGTTGATCGCAACTCCACATCAGGCACATGTCACTTTCTTGGATGATCTCTTGTCTGTTAATCTTCAAAGAAGTAGAACTGTGTATCTCTCTCCACTACTGATCTGAATACATTGCTGCTGGATCTTGCTGCACTCAGCTTCTATGGATGAAGCAAACTCTCAAGGACTATGGCATCCACCTGAAGCATGTGCCACTCTACTGCGACAACAAAAGTGCCATCAAGATTGCCAACAAACCAGTTCAACACTCGAAGACAAAGCACATTCAGATCCGCCATCACTTTCTTAGAGATCATGTCATGAAGGAAGACATTGATATCATTCACGTCAACACTGTAGAGCAATTGGCAGATAACTTCACAAAGCCCTTGGATGATAAAAGGTTTTGCAAGCTGCGGTGTGAGCTAAATATCTTAGAATCCTCAAATGTCCTGTGATTGGACACACATCCTAACGCTTATGCATGTTGATGACTTAGATGTGCAACACATGAAGTAACATATAACATATATCTTCAATCAATGAAGACTTACCCTCTAAGTGTGAATACATCAACATGGAATTTGACTTCAGAGCGCCATGATAATTGTACGTTTTGTCCTCGTCTAATACTTCCTATACGGTGGGTAACACCACCACCAAACTTTCCCGAAGACTTTCATTTGGCGTCATGATTGCATTATCTTTGCATTTGGTTTGTCTTCAACATTGATTTGACTTCAAGGTTTATCTTCACAATGTTGATTTGTTCTTTTCTTATATATATATATATATATCTGTGTGTGTGTGTGTGATGTCTACTACACAACCTTCTTCTTGTAGACGTTGTTGGGCCTCCAAGTGCAGAGGTTTGTAGGACAGTAGCAAATTTCCCTCAAGTGGATGACCTAAGGTTTATCAATCCATAGGAGGCGTAGGATGAAGATGGTCTCTCTCAAGCAACCCTGCAACCAAATAACAAAGAGTCTCTTGTGTCCCCAACACACCCAATAAAATGGTAGATTGTATAGGTGCACTAGTTCGGCGAAGAGATGGTGATACAAGTGGTATATGGATAGTAGATAATAGTTTTTGTAATCTGAAAATATAAAAACAGCAAGGTAACGAATGCTAAAAGTGAGTGTAAACGGTATTGCAATGCTAGGAAATAAGGCCTAGGGTTCATACTTTCGCTAGTGCAAATTCCCTCAACAATACTAACATAATTGGATCACATAACTATCCCTCAACATGCAACAAAGAGTCACTCCAAAGTCACTAATAGTGGAGAACAAACGAAAAGATTATGGTAGGGTACGAAATCACCTCAAAGTTATTCTTTCCAATCAATTCGGTGGGCTATTCCTATAAGTGTCACAAACAGCCCTAGAGTTCGTACTAGAATAACACCTTAAGACACAAATCAACAAAAACCCTAATGTCACCTAGATACTACAATGTCACCTCAAGTATCCGTGGGTATGATTATACGATATGCATCACACAATCTCAGATTCATCTATTCAACCAACACATAGAACCTCAAAGAGTACCCCAAAGTTCCTACCGGAGAATCACGACAAAAATGTGTGCCAACCCCTATGCATAGGTTCATGGGCGGAACCAGCAAGTTGATCACCAAAACATACATCAAGTGAATCACGTGGTATCCCATTGTCACCACAGATACGCACGGCAAGACATACATCAAGTGTTCTCAAATCTATAAAGACTCAATCCGATAAGATAACTTCAAAGGGGAAACTCAATCCATTACAAGAGAGTAGAGGGGGAGGAGAAACATCATAGGATCCAAATATAATACCAAAGCTCGCAATACATCAAGATCGTGCCAAATCAAGAACACGGGAGAGAGAGATCAAACACATAGCTACTAGTACATACCCTCAGCCCCGAGGGAGAACTACTCCCTCCTCGTCATGGAGAGCACCGGGATGATGAAGATGGCCATCAGAGAAGGATTGCCCCCTCCGGCAGGGTGCCGAAACGGGTCTAGATTGGTTTTCGGTGGCTACAGAGGCTTCTGGCGGCGGAACTCCCGATCTATTGTGCGTTCTGGAAGTTTTAGGGTACGTGAATATAAATGGGTGCAGGAAGTACATCGGTGGAGCTTTGGGGGCCCCACGAGGTAGGGGGGCGCGCCCTAGGGGGGGGGGCGCCCCCCACCCTCGTTAGCACCTCCCTTGGCTCCGGACATGGCGTCCAAGTCCATCCGGTAGCTTTCCTTCCAAAAATAACTTCTCCAGTTGATTTTGTTCCGTTTCGACTCTGTTTGATATTCCTTTTATTCAAAACACTGAAATAGGCAAAAAACAGCAATTCTGGGCTGGGCCTCCGGTTAATAGGTTAGTCCCAAAAAATAATATAAAAGTGGATAATAAAGCCCAAAATAATATAAAAGTGTATAAATAAGCCCATTAACATCCAAAACAGATAATATAATAGCATGGAACAATAAAAAATTATAGATACGTTGAATACGTATCAAGCATCCCCAAGCTTAATTCCTGCTCGTCCTCGAGTAGGTAAATGATAAAATAGAATTTTTGATGTGGAATGCTACCTAGCATAATTGTCAATGTAATTTTCTTTATTGTGGCATGAATGTTCAGATCCGAAAGATTCAAGACAAAAGTTTAATATTGACAATAACACTTCAAGCATACTAACTAAGCAATCATGTCTTCTCAAAATAACATGGCAAAAGAAAGTTCATCCCTACAAAATCATATAGTTTGGTCATGCTCCATTTTCATCACACAAGAATGCTCTCATCATGCACAACCCCGATGACAAGCCAAGCAATTGTTTCATACTTCAGTAATCTCAAACTTTTTTCAACTTTCATGCAATACATGAGCGTGAGCCATGGATATAGCACTATGGGTGGAATAGAATAATGATAGGGGGTTATGTGGAGAAGACAAAAAAGGAGATAGTCTCACATCGATGAGGCTAATCAACGGGCTAGGGAGATGCCCATCAATTGATGACAATGCAAGGAGTAGGGATTGCCATGCAATGGATGCACTAGAGCTATAAATGTATGAAATCTCAACAAAAGAAACTAAGTGGGTGTGCATCCAACTTGCTTGCTCACGAAGACCCAGGGCATTTGAGGAAGCCCATTGTTGGAATATACAAGACAGGTTCTATAATGAAAAATTCCCACTAGTATATGAAAGTGACAAAACAAGAGACTCTCTATCATAAAGATCATGGTGCTACTTTGAAGCACAAGTGTGGAAAAAAGGATAGTAGCATTGTCCCTTTTTATTTCTTTTCTTTTTTCTTTTCTTTTTTTGGGCCTTTTTTTAATTTAGCCTTTCTTTTTTTATTTGGGACAATGCTCTATTAATGATGATCATCACACTTCTATTTATTTACAACTCAATGATTACAACTTGATACTAGAACAAAATATGACTCTATATGAATGCCTCCGGCGGTGTACCGGGAAATGCAATGATTCAAGAGTGACATGTATGATAAATTATGCATGGTGGCTTGGCCACAAATACGATGTCAACTACATGATCATGCAAAGCAATATGACAATGATGAAGCGTGTCATGAATGAAACGGTGGAAAGTTGCATGGCAATATATCTCGGAATGGCTACGGAAATGCCATAATAGGTAGGTATGGTGGCTGTTTTGAGGAAGATATAAGGAGGTTTATGTGTGACAGAGCGTATCATATCATGGGGTTTGGATGCACCGGCGAAGTTTGCACCAACTCTCAAGGTGAGAAAGGGCAATGCACAGTACCGAAGAGGCTAGCAATGATGGAAGGGTGAGAGTGCGTATAATCCATGGACTCAACATTAGTCATAAAGAACTCACATACTTATTGCGAAAATCTAGTCATCAAAAACCAAGCACTACGCGCATGCTCCTAGGGGGATAGATTGGTAGGAAAAGACCACCGCTCGTCCCCGACCGCCACTCATAAGGAAGACAATCAAAGAACACCTCATGTTTCAAATTTGTTACACAACGGTTACCATACGTGCATGCTATGGGACTTGCAAACTTCAACACAAGTATTTCTCAAATTCACAACTACTCAACTAGCACACTCTAATATCACCACCTTTATATCTCAAAACAATTATCAAGTATCCAACTTCTCATAGTATTAAATGCACTTTCTATGATAGTTTTTATTATACCCATCTTGGATGCCTATCATATTAGGACTAGTTTCATAACCAAAGCAAATTACCATGCTGTTCTAAAGGACTCTCAAAATAATATAAGTGAAGCATGAGAGATCAATAATTTCTATAAAATAAAACCACCACCGTGCTCTAAAAGATATAAGTGAAGCACTCACTACAAAAAAAGACACATCCGTGACATTTTGGGCCAAACGAATTTTTTTTCTGTCATACATATGACACTTCTATGATGATAATTGTGACAAAACCCGGTATCATCATAGATGTGGTGGGCTCCTACTTCTACGACAAAAAATCATGACACAAAATGGGCTTTTCGTCCTGGGCGGGCCGGAGACGCAGCTGCATGACATTCTTTGGGCCATCCATGACGGAAAAAACCGTGGTAGAAGCGAGGGGGAGGAAAATTTAGGGGAGTTCCCGGTTATGGTGGGAGGTCGGGGGCCGAGCGATGCGCGTTTCTCTCGTACACATACGCGCGCGTGTGCGAGGCGTTGGCTCTAACTGAACCCGAGCGAGGCGTTGGGCTCTAACTGAACCCGAGCGATTGCACTGCAGGCTACGCCTTACTAAACCCGAGCGATCGATCGATGGCTGTTAACTGAACCCGATCGAGCGATTCCTTCGCTACTGCTGCTAACTGAAGCCAGTCGATGGGATGAACAGTGAACGTTGCGGGGGGGTTTGGATGAACAGTGAGCGGTGGCATTGCCTCTGGATGAACAGGACCCCGTGGTGTGGAGGGCTGGATGAACAGTAGATGGTGGAGGGGTGCCCGTGGAGGGGTGGTCGAACAGGACCCCGTGGTGTGGAGGGCTGGATGAACAGTAGACGGTGGAGGGGTGGTTGAATAGTAGCCGGTGGAGTAGCGCGCGATGGAGGCTGGATGAACAGGAGCCCGTGGAGGCTGGAGGAGGTCGACGGTGGAGATGAACAGTATCCCGTGGAGTCCCGTTTTGCGGTACGCCACACCCCTCCCGATGAACAGGACCCCTATTTCGACCGTAGCGCTCCAACACAAGTCCGTTTCCTCCGTTTTGCGGTACGCCACACCCCTCCCGATCAACAGGACCCCCGTTTCGACCGTAGGATGTCCGTTTCCTCCGTTTTGTGGTACGCCACACCCCTCCCGATCAACAGGACACCCGTTTCGACCGTAGGAGGTCTGTTTCCTCCGTTTTGCGGTATGCCACACCCCTCCCGATGAACAGGGTCCCGTTTCGAACATGGCCGGTCGAACACAAGGCCGTTTCCTCCGTTCTGCGGTACGCCAGGCCTCGTTTCCATCACCTGTTCCGTCCAAGCCCTCCCGATGAACACGACGCATTTCGTTGCCTCCCCATGAACATGACGCATTCCGTTGCCTCCCCATGAACACGACGCATTCCGTTGCCTCCCCATGAACACGACGACGACGCTGTTTCTCCATTCCGACCCAGCCATGTACACGAGCCCTCCCGTACGTATGCGCGAGTAGGCGTTCGAGACCCCGCCCGTATTGACACATACGTGGCCGTATTTTCTTTCTTGCACCCTGACCGCTGTACGTACGTGTACATGCTACGTGCGCGCCTCTACTACGACATGTGCGCACCTCTACATCGACCAGTATATATTTACGTACATGTTCGCGACCAGAATGACAACGCTACGTACGCTTCGACCAGGTGGGTCCCGACTGTCAGGCACTTCCTTGTGTGCGAAGATGTAGCTGGTGGGTCCCAGCAGTCAGGGGGGCGAATCGTTTTGTTTTTTTGCCCGGACGCACTTCCTTTCATGCGAAGGTGTAGCTGGTGGGTCCCAGCAGTCAGGGGGAAACGTTTTTTCACGAAATACAGTGGCCCGTCTGATGGGTCCCCGCTGTCAGGTGGAGGAAAAATTATTTTGCATGTAATAAGGAGGCACTTCCTTGCGGCGGCCGTGGACCCAGCTGTCAGCCTCTCCACGTACAGTCCACGTCCGATGGAAGTCGTTCCTTGACCACGTTGACCACGCCGCTCCGAGAGCACCAGGGCGGTGGACGACGGCGAGGCCTAGGAAGGGGACGACGGGGAGCCGGGGAAGACGCGACAGTGGAAGCCCGCGTGAAGAGGAGTACGAGGGTTCACTGGTTCGGCTGCGATGTGAGGCTGCCGTCGCCGCAGGGCCTGGCCAGCGGTGGGAATAGTAGGGGCGGTGAGGCCTCCGCGGCAGCACAACCGGCCACGGGAGGCAGGAGCATGCGGCACGACCGGCGCTGCTTTGGGCGGCTGGAGCAAGAAGACCAGAGGTTGAAGAAGCACTATGACCATTGGATGGACATCGTACAGTCACTGGAGCTACAATCGTTCATATTGACTAAAGTTGACAAAGGCCCCCGTCCCAGTCAACTTAGTAGGCCCACAAGTCAGCCTCCCACCATGGTGGGTCCCAGCTAGCAGGGGGAGTATTCATTTTTTTGTGCGTAATAAGGAGGCACTTCCGGTGGGTCCGAGATGACAGCGGGGGGAACGTTTTTTTCGCAAAATACGCTGGCCCGTCCGGTGGGTCCGAGCAGTCAGGGGGGAAACATTTTTTTTGCGAAATAAGGTGGCCCGTCCGGTGGGTCCCTGCTGTAAGGTGGAGGAATAATTATTTTGCGCGTAATAAGGAGGCACTTCCTTGCGGCCGCCTGGACCCAGCTGTCAGCCTCTCCGCGTACAATACTCTTCCGATGGAAGTCGGTCGTTGACCACGTTGACCACGCCACGCCGAGAGCACCAGGGCGGTGGTCTGGACGACGACAAGGCCTAGGAAGGGGACGACGCGGAGCCGGGGAAGACACAACAGTGGAAGCCCGCGCGGAGAGGAGTACGAGGGTTCACTAGTTCGGCTGCCGTGTGAGGCTGCCGTCGCCGCAGAATAACAGGGGGTGTGGGTGAGTGGAGGGATGGCCTGGCCAGCGGTGGGAGTAGTATGGGGGCGGTGAGGCCTCCGCAGCAGCACAGCCGGCCAGGGGAGGCAGGAGCAGGCGGCACGACCGTTGCTACTTTGGGCGGCTGGACCAAGAAGACCAGAGGTTGAAGAAGCACTACGACCGTTGGATGGACATCGTACGGTCACTGAAACTAGAAACGTTTATTATTGACTAAGTTGACAAAGCCCTTGGTACGCTCCAACTTAGTAGGCCCACAGGTCAGCCTCCGAAATGGTGCGCCCCAGATGTCAGGGGGAGGAATCATTTTTTGGGCGGCCGAAGCTAAGAATATCCGAGATTGAAGAAGAAGCACGACATCCGTTGGATAGACATCCAACGTCCACTGCTGCTAGAACCGTGTGTTGACTATAATAAGTTGGCAAAGCCTTCATATGCGTCAACTTATTTTTTTAGGGGACGCGTCACTTAGTAGGCCCACGAGTGTGCGGCAGAGAACTTATAGCCCATTTGCGTTTTGTAAGAATGTACAACCCACTTTGGAATTCTAATGGAATTTACAACAGCCCATTTACAGTTTGTTAAAAGTACAGCCCATTTTCTAGCTAGGACAATGATTAATAATTTCAACCAACCGTTGAAGACAGAATTCAATAAAATTTCCCACATTTTGATGGGCTCCGAAATATTTTTATCCCGAAATTTCTATTCAGATTAAATATAAATTTGTATTACGTAAAAATCCAATGAAACATTACGCGCGCAACAATGAAAATTTAAGATTTTCAAAATCCATAAATAATATTTTATATACTAATTTCGTGTTTGATGCATTTTTTATAGTTACTGCCCAGTTTTTATAATTACATCCCATTTATTATTTTTTAAAGCCCATTTTCCTGTTAAGCCTAATGCATCCCTCCTAGGAAAGATTTGCAGCCCAGCGGGGCGGAGAATAACAAGTTGACCTTGCCTGGGTATTCCTCAAAAAGACGTATAGCTGGGCTAGCCATTTTCATCTTGAAAAAATTAGTATCCGGGCTGGATATCTGGCCTGGGCTAGACGGGCCACAGCCCGCCCAGTTAATACCCTGCTCTCCTCTGAACAACAACGAAATCATCGCCAAGAAAAACTCTGCAGTGCTCATGCCTCAAAAACACAAATACTGCTTGAGCTGCTTGGTCCCAGCTGTAGGCCACACCTTGTGCAATTCTCTCGTTTATATTGACTACATAGGTTGACAATGGTGTGAGACCGTGATGTTAGGAAACCAGGAGAAAGCAAAAAAAATAGTTGTACATAATAAGGAGGCACTTGCGTACGTACGGCTATGGCCCTAGTGGGTCCCTAGTGTCATCCAGTCAAAATAAAGTCATCTCCTGAATCCTCATGTTCGTTGACGATGTTAACAATGCTCGGTGCCACGGCGAGCGCAACAACTCGAAGGACAATGGAGTGGGCCTCGCGGGCCCTACGGATGGTCTGACATAGCGCCCGCTACTCATTCAGGAAGCCAGGATCATCGGACACCTATGAGCACCTTCGAGAAACTGACACGGCATGAAACGGTAAGGCCGCGCTTGGGAGCTCTGGTTTATTTCAAACCTGTATTAACATACAAGTGTAATTTACTCGTCATCAGAAACAACGCGTAAAATATAGGCGTAATGAAACCGAGGGCCTGAGGTCTGTAAGTAAAACCGGCAGGTTACGCGTGTAATTTGGGAGACCAGTGTATATTTTACGAGCACTGCTATATGGACGACATTACCAGACGATACATGCACGACGTGCGTATCATGCCATCCATGGGCAAGGCTGAAATAACAGCTAATGGCTGGATTAGCAATCGTCTGAGTGCCGTTCAGCGTTTTTATCGTGTGTCAAGTATTTCCGATATTTTACTAGTCGAAATCGACCAACCAAGCGTCTTTGCCCGAGACCATCCGCTTTAATTTACAAGCGTCAGTTTTACAAGCGGTTTTGGTTGGAAAACGACGATCCAATCACGGCCTAATATCATGAGTTGGTCGGAAGATCATATGGTTTCACGTCTAACCTACCCGACTTGTCGTATAGGCTATGAATGAAACATCAAACGATGAACTTCTTAAGCACGGAAACAACAGAAGAGGATGGTCTTCTTAACAAGCAAATCACTGGCATTAGATCGACATGCAAAACAATATGAAGCATTATTCTCAGGAGGCACGGTGAACAGCTCGTGATGTCGCATGCCACAACATTCCAAGCTCAACTTTGCAATCAAACACAAGGCCTGGCATTACATTGACCATATTCAGAACAAACTCTTAACACAGGAATATCTCAGCAGAGTAACTATTTACTTCTAAACTGAACACAGGAATAGGAAAAAACACTCGACGATGCTCACAGCAAGGGCGTCCCACTCAAAAATATCAAATGCATGTCTTGTGGCTAACATCAATGAGCAAATTTTCACAAGGTTTTCCAATTCCAATATATTAAACTAACGTCTTCTTGCTAACATCAATGATTAAACTTTGACAAGCTTTTCCCATTCAAAAATATGTAATGCCTATGATCGTGGAGTCCTGTCGCTTCTTGCTAACATCAACGATTAAACTTTGACAAGCTTTTCCCATTCAAAATATGTAATGCCTATGATCGCGGAGTCCTATCGCTTCTTGTACTTGTTTGGGCACTTCTTGCCCAGGGCACTCCACGTGTTGTTAAATTGCCAATGGTCTCTGCAGACTAGTCATGTCACCGGTGTCTAATATTTATGGCACCGGCTATAGCAATGGAGGGATTCGGTGCCAAACTAAGAAAAGGTGAAATTGGCACCTCTTTTGGCCTACATAGTGGAAGGCCTAATACTCTGTAAAGCTTCTCGGTCATTCCTTCTGTAATGTAGAGCAAACAATGACTGCTTCTTTCTGCAAAGTGGAACGACCAACTGGACCCAGTAATGCAGCAGTTTGCCTTGGACACATTGGCTCCTTTTGTGCAGTTGAACTAAAATCGAAGTCGGAATAAAACCGAGCTTTAATTTTGATATCCCTGTAAGCAAAAAAAGGTACAAGGGAAACAATCGCTGAGAAATAACGGTTGATGACTTGTACTTCCCGAAGAAAAACATCTACTGATCTACCTTATCTTAATCCGAAACCAAGCAGGAGAGTAGCAATTCTCAATCAGTGTGATTCATTCATATTAACTGAGACATTATCTTAACAATGCCTTGTTTCAAGATGTATAAAGAACGAAAAAGCAGAAAAGTATCATTCCTAAAACAATGCGACTGATTCATTTTAATAGATACATTATCTTAACAATACCTTGGTTAAACATGTAGAAAGAACTACAAAGCAGGATAGTACCATTTGTATAGCACTGTAAGTCTGTAACTGATATATAATAACAGAGACATTATCTGAACAATACATTTCTTAAACATGTACTCCGGCCGATCCCTAACAGAAATGGTACTCATGCCGATCCCTAACAAGTGTTTGTAGTTTTGAACTAAGATTCAGTTCCAGGGTAGAGTGGGCGCAACACCAGTATGTGCTTCCATCTACTTATAAAGGAGGTGATGCAGAGTTTGTTGTAACAAAGCAACAAGCATCATGTCTGGGTTGGTTCCATTTTTGTTCACTACTTAATGGGAAAAGACAACAATACAATAGCTTAAATTCAACATTTATTTAAAACAGTACTAATACAAGTAGCACAACATCTCAAAGCACACTGCACAATCATGTGGA
The DNA here is from genome assembly GCF_003073215.2 of Triticum urartu. Lineage (NCBI taxonomy): Eukaryota > Viridiplantae > Streptophyta > Magnoliopsida > Poales > Poaceae > Triticum > Triticum urartu. Next base: position 395,603,531 of record NC_053026.1, on the reverse strand, counting down.
TGAAGGCCTGCACTGACCTTTCATGAGACCGACAACGATAAAATACGAATCTGCCAACACGAATAGGAAATCCAATCTCGTTCTGTGCAGTTGCACTGAAATCAAGCAAAGTGTTTCGCATAGCGAAGCAAAATGTCGCAATAGCAACAAGTTGAATAGATATCCCTGTAAACAGAGGCAAAAAAGGAATCAATTACTGGCTAATAAAGGAGGATGAAACATGCCGCCACAAAACTGGTAATCCCGCCAATCCCTAACTAGTGTTGCAGTTTTGAAATAAGATTCAGTAGTTAATTCTGAGAGTGGCATCAATTACTGGCTTATAAAGGGGGTGATGCTGAATTTGTTGTAACAAAGCAACAAGCATCATGTCTGGGTTGGTCCCATTTTTGTTCACTACTTAATGGGAAAAGACAGCAATACAATAGCTTCAATTCATCATTTATTTATAACAGTACCAATACAAGTAGCACAACATCTTAAAGCACACTGCACAATCATGTGGATGAAGGCCTGTACTGACCTTTCATGAGACGACCAACATAAAATACGAATCTACCAATACGAATAGGAAATCCAATCAAGTTTTGTGCAGTTGCACTAAAATCAAGCAAAGTTGCCGGTGTGACATTTAAGTTTTCTATAGCAACAAGTTGAATAGATATCCCTGTTTTAAGAGGCAAAAAAGAAAACAATTACTGGCCAATAAAGGAGGATGAAACATGCGGCCACAAAAAGAAGCATCTACCTTATCTTGATGGAAAACAAAGTATAGGACAGTAGCATTTCTAAAACGGTTGCATTGATTCATATTAATAGAGAAATTCTTTTAAAACAGATCAGTAGTTAACTCTAAGATTAAAAACAACAAAATAGCTGCATGGGACATGCCAGCACCATGTGCGTCCACACGTATAAATGGGTGATGCAGAGTATGTAGCCAAGCCGCATATATGCGCTGGTCCCATATTTGTTCTCTTTGAACCTTCTTCCTATGTGAGGGCAGCAAATCTAGTCATGCACAAACTACCCGACCCCCCAGTTTCTTTCTCTTTTCAACAAAGAGATCGGTTCCTTACAGATGTGTGTACTGGGTTACCCCCTTTTTCCCTTTTCGACCTACAAAGTGGCTGGATAGCCAGTCTATACTACTTTCCGCCCCTCCTTTCCTCATTGAACCACGTCCTAGATTCTTGCTCCATCCCACCGCACCCTTCTTTCCTCTTTGAACCAAGACCTAGATTCGACTACATATTGAAAAAGATCCACATGCAGCTAGAGCAACGACGGTTTCAAAGAAACTTATACCTTAGGGCCGTCGGGATGTGGCAAGGCGTGCGGCGGGAGGCCGGATCTGCCCACACTACGTACGGCAGCGAGGAAGAAGGGGTCGGTGACCCTCCCACACATGCGCTGGGTGAAAGAGAATAGCGCAGCCGGCAGTGGATTGCCTCCCTCGCCGAAGGCGATAGAGTGAACGCTGCACCTCCTCCCCTTCCCGGTGCGACGGGATACGGACGCCTCCTTCACCAGCTGTGAGGGGGGAGAGAGAGACAAGAGGCGAACGCAGTCTTGGTTAGATCTGGTGAAGAGAGGGTGAGAGACTATGAATATAGCAAACCCTAGCAAATGAACGCCAAGCCTCTAGCGTGTAACATATATGTAGTGCGGCGAGCGTGTGGAGAGTGCAAACCCTAGCGAACAAGCGATGAGGCTCCCGCTTATATATATACTACTGTAGTACAGACTAAGCTCCGGTGCCTTCACTGTACCTGCTTTTGGCTGTATGACAGGTGAGCCAGCCACATTTTGGGCCCACCTGTCGTAAATCCAAAGGCAGGTGCACTAAGTCAATGAAGCTGCGTCCATATAGTACTCTCGTGTATACGACTAAAATATAGTGGAGTGGTTTTCTTATTCTCTCCATAACAATCGTTTTAAATTGTGTAAGTACGAAATGGAACTCTTTATTTAATGTACAGTGAAGGAAAATAGTACTACTTCCGATGAACTAACGATCCACGCCCACGCGTCCTGGTCGCACTTCCTGTCCTTCACGTGTGGTACACTACCCTCCCTTAAGTGAACAACCACACATGCGCCAAATTATCGGAAATGTGTGAGAGTGTGTACAAATAAAGAAATTTAATTTCAATTATCGGAAAGGTTTGAGAGTATTACAAAGTTTGACTTCAGTCAAATCTAATATGCGGAGTAAATAAAAATGGAGGTCTACTACGTCCATCCGGGTTTTTAGTCCACACCATTTTTTAAATCAAAGTTAGTAGCTGGACAAATAAAATTACAGGGGAGCTGGAGACAAAGTTGTGAGAAGGCTTAGAAATCAATACAAGAAATCAATACAAAACTTATGCTCTTAGTACCAACGGCGATCCTTCTTCGAGGAAACATTTGATTCATAGCCAATTGTGCGATAAAATTGCACCAACGTGAAAGACGACTGCATCTCCAACGCAACCAAGGTGAACTGACGAAGGATATCATCTTTGTGCGTAACAAGGAAAGAGCACTGATGGAAGACAGCTTGTTTTTCGTCGAAAATCAATCAGCTTCACCAGCCGACGCAACCATGAGGTGCAACCATGAGCATCGATAGGTCATCGTGGTGATGCATCATCCATTTGGCATCAAGTTTGGGTGAGGCACCTAAGAAGTTCGACAAATCCTCACTGTGGTCTATTTCTTCTCAGTAATCAAGCTCGAGGAAGGAAGAACCACGTGGCAGAGGACAGTGAGGTGGAACAACAATGGCCATCCAATTTTGTGCAGTTCCACTAAAATTGAGGAAGACATGCCCGGGTATGGAGACACGCATCGCTGTTTCCAAAAATATAAAAAAGGGTTAGCAACGACATCTCAATTGTCAATAAGAATTAATGAAAAGTACACCAACAAACAGAAGCATCATAATTATCTTGATGGGAACTAAACCAGGATACCCGAGAAAAAAGCATTTCTTCATTTAACCAGTGATAGTACTACCACCATATGGATAATGACCGCACAACCACCATGTAATTTTTGTCGAAACAACATGTATACCTCCACCGAGGCATAAATTAGGATAACTTTTTGAGTGGCATTTCCTCTATAATAACACTAGTAGGTGATGTTGGACCAGCCGACGAACCCTAGCTACTATGCATGGGGAGCTGGGGAGTAGTCGCATAGAAGAAAACCCGCACGCAGCGACCTGGGGAGCTGGACCAGTACAAGAAGTTATACCTCAGGTGGGCGAGATGTCGTTTAGGCGGGCGGGCGGGATCTGCCCACACGACAGAAGTGAACAAGGGCGCGGAGGATCTTCGTCCGCGCCAGCGCCGGCTCCAAGAGGACGGTGCGCATCGGCTTCCTCCATCGCCGACGGCGACAACGTCAATGCTGCACCTCCTCACCTCCCGCAGCGGATGGGATTCGGCCAGATCTGTGACCACCAGTGAGGAGAGAGATAGATTGGACACTGCCATCTTGTTTTGATATGGAGTGGGTGAGAGAGTGAGACGCGAGAAACTCTATCAAACAAGAGGCTATACTGGAGTAAAAAAATCTCTCCATAGCAGTGGTTTTAAATAGAATATGCGCGTTCCCGGAAAAAAAGAAACGAAAACTGGCGGACAATTTTTTAAGGGTCTGTCTAGGACACATCTAGATGTGACATAATTATGTCACATATAAGTTGATGTCCACTCTGTTTGTGGTCTTTTCCTAGTTTTTTTGTTTCTTGTTGCTACATTATATACTTGTGGGAGCTTAGATGTGATATCCTTAAATAACATCTAGATGTGAATTAGACAAACTGATTTTCTAACGTACCAAGAAAGAAAACTCGATCAAAAACACGCCCCCGCTTCCAGGTCGCGAGAGTCGTCGCGCACACACACATAGACATAGACATGCATATCCGTGTTTACATAAAATTCCATTTCCATCTCCATCTCCAATCATATTTGTCCAACTGGTACATTATTTACGTTGTTAATTATATACACAACAATATTAACGTACAACATCTCTTGTTTGCGCAGGTCCGGACCGCTGCCACGGCCGGTCCTGACCAACCCGAACCCTCTTCATCACCCGCGCGTGCTTCCCGCCCAAAACGGTTAGTGCTGCATTCATGCCCGGCCAGAGCGGACGCGACCTCTCACTGGCACCGGCATTGAAGCGGCGCGCCGGCCGAGAGAGTGTCGCCCGTGCCGCTTCCGGGTGCACGCGGCTGCTCCGTGTTCAAAGGTCGCAATAGCCGGCTACAACATGTGTGATCTCTTCCACTAATAAGTTCTTGGGAGTCCATGCTATAGCTAGCTGTCCTCCCCCAACTCGTCAATCTCTTCCAGTAGTGCTAGTACTCCATGGCACGATCCATCGACAAGCAGGCAGGAAAGTTATGGTATACTACTCGGTTTGCGGTGAGTGGCATGCCGAGCGACCATGTGAGGTCGAGCCGTGGAGGAGGGTGAGACACGAACACGACAGACGTGATTTAAACGTTGGTTTTTCTTGATGGCGCGATCCAACGAAATGAAACGTTGGTTTCTCTCCGTTTCCATTTTTTCTCCGGAAAAACGGAAACTTTTCCACTCCATTTTCATTCCTATTCCAAGGTTGCCCCGTTACAACATTCCATCAAATACAAAGGAAAACTAACACGCATGCTGATGCATCTCAATGATTCACAGATCATAGCCAATATTTACTTCACAACTAAAGAAAAAAGTTGTGAGAGCGTGTATGATAGAAAAACTACTGATGGGGTCACTACGACTTAAACCCTAAACCCTAAACATGATTTAATTTCCTAGCCAGGTAGAACCTGTCGAAGGAAAGATGGCTGGCACCCTCGGATCATACGATGCTTTTGTGCAGTTCCACTAAAATCGACCTGAGCATCCCTGATGGCAAAGATATTGAAGAAGTGTGATTAGAATAATAGTACTGGCACTAGTTCATGAGACATAAACTCATCACAAGTAGAAGCCGTTAGAAGTAGAGAAAGATCGACATGGAGATGGAGCTACGGCAGTGGAGCAAGCCGGCTCCAAAAGGAAGATGGACTACCTGGGACGTCGGACTGTAGCTAGAAGGGCGGTTGGGACGCGGCATCGGCCCATACCACGGTGACCCTTGATTGGGACACACCGACTGTGGGTTTTCTCCCTCGCCGATGTCGACCGCGTCTACGCAGAACATTGTTCCCTTCCCCCAGCCGCGGGATCAGGCCTGTCGTTCTATGCTTGTGAAGAGAGCAACCTAAGCAAGCAAGCTTGTAGCTTAGGCTCCTGCTAGTGTATATATAGTGGTTTTCTTTTTCTCTCCATATCAACCATTTTATATTGCGTACATGTCATTCAAGAGTGAAATGATGGTTGCTTCTTCCGACTAACTTACTGTGTGATTTGACTGCTCCTTAGTGGCCCCTACACGTACTCCCCCTATGTGTATGCAACAGTCACACGTACACATGGACGCAAAAACGCGCGCGACGCCGTAATGCATGCATGTCCGAGCACACGACGGAACACACACGGTCAGGCTCAAGTGCTCAACATACACATGCATGCACACACATACTCAGTCAGGGTGAGCTAGTGACTGTATGAACACTGGAAAATATATATATTGAGCGCAATGAGCATATTATGAAGTCCACTGACCGTATTTTTACAAATATACAGTGACAGACAGTGTATTTATCTCGTTTGAAATTAAGCCATATTAACCGGAGAGGAGGCAGCACGGACTAGCATTACTTTGCTGTGTCCCGTCAACTTGCTGAACGAGGATAAGGTTGTAGGATGGGAGAAGCTTGCGCACGGTGGCTCGCAGGACAAGGAGAAACTTTTTACTAATGCAAGCTCTCCCTCGCTCAGGCGGTGGACGTGCAATAGTTAATTCGGTGTCAGATTGCCAGAAGCATACACTATACTACTAGTGCTATTATTGTTTGACTTCCCGAACAGCCAAGCGCAAAGTTTACTAGTAATATGTCACAACCCTAGAGTACCTGAGTGAAATAGTTGCATCTGCACTCATGCATCATGTCTAAATTCTGAAAGTTGAATTAAGGTTAGTTGAAACCCTCATAAATCACTTCAAAAATAATCAACATTAAAATCTTTTCAAAGAAGTCCAAGAAAATGTTCCTCTTAGTCTCTGAAAATATTGGCAAGAGGTAAAACTTAAAACAATATTTTTGGAATCTCAGAGATATTTATTTTGGGCCTTTGAATTAAATCAATAACTATTTGTATTGGATATATATTTATTAATTAATTAATATATGTCCAATAATTCTGATCTTTGGTGAAGGGCTTTGGAATAACCCAACTAGTCCCTACAAGAATTATCAGAAGCAACAAAAATGATTTAGTGTCTAAAACTAAATCAAAACAAATTACAGAAAAATAGAAAACGAAATTTAATTAAAAGAGAGAGAGAAGGACTAACCTGGCACTTACCTCGGCCCACCTACCTGTGAGGCCTACTGTTGAAGCCGGCCCAGCCCAGCCACCCCCCTGCCAGTTGTCTTCCTCCTCTCGCCAGAAGGCAGAGGAGAAGCTAGACACGGCGCCGCGGCGTGCCACGCCGGCAGCTGCCTGCCTGGCTGCCCCCTCGTCGCCCTGCACTCCCTCTGCGATGCCACGCTACCCCCTGAACCCCCTCGACCGCTCCCCTCTCTCCCTGCCTCGCGCTCTCTCGCTCTCTCTCCCAAAGCCGAGAGGAGCCATCGCCGCCGCTCGTCGTTGCCGTGTCCACCGCCTCCCCCTCGCTTCCCCGACCAGTCCAGGCGCTCCGCCACATCGTCCCCGACCTCTCCGCCAAGTCAAGCAAGCCGGGACGCACCACAACACCGCCATCGCCATCTTCTTCAACCTTGGTCCGCCGAGATCGCCGGCGACCGTGCGCCCGCTCCGTTGCTTCCCCGAGCTCCCCAAGACCACCGCTGCACTCCCCGTGAGCTTCTCCTTCGATCCCCACTTCCCCCTTGCTCGTTTGCGCCATGTAGTCACCGCCCTCTTCGAGCCCGAGAGCATCTCGCCGCCGGCCATGGCGTAGCCGTGGCCACAGCCACGCAAGCTCGCAACCGAGCACTTCACCGCACTCGCTGTGTCCCCAGGAGCCCGCAGCACCCCTCCGCACCTCCTGCCGTGCCTCCTAGCGACGACCCCGAGCTCGCCCGAGCTCCGGCAGCCGCCAACGTCGTCGCCGGCGTCTTTTCCGACCACCCCGAGCCCAAACACCACCACCACTCGACGCGGCAGCCCCCCAGCTTCACGTAGATGCTCCCCGCGCGCCAAATAGGGCCCTGCAGCAAAATCCCGACTCCCTCCGCCGCGGATTTGGTCGCCGGCGGCTAAACGCCGGTAGCTGACGTGGCCGTCATTAGCGGTTAAACATCCCACTAACCAACCCCTCTAGAGCCACTGCCATGTGGGCCCTAGTGCCCAATTAGTTAGTTAACTACTCTGTTAGATTAGCACCGATCTCAGGAGGGCCCCACCTGTCATTTTGACTTTGCCACGTCACACGTTGACCGACCCCACACGTCAGTGTTGACCCGGCTGACATGGCAGTTGACTAGGCCCACCTGTCATCCACCAAACCAGCCTGTGTCACTGACGTGTGGATCCCACACGTCAGGTTTGACCTGGACCCGCCTGTTGACCTGCTGAGGTCAGCATGACCTAATGCTAACGCAATAACTCATCTCCTAGATTTATTATAATTCAGAAAATTCCAGAAATTAGTATAAACTTCTAAAATTCATAGAAATTCAACTGTAACTCCAAATGAAATAAATTATATATGAAAAATGATCAGAAAAATCCAAGGAATCTGAATATGGCATTTCCATGCATGTTTGAACAACTTAACCTCACTGTCTAGTCCAAAACTTGATAATGCACTATTTGAATTCATAGTTTGAATTTGAATTTGAACCTAGTGTTCAAACCAACTTCATTTAATTGTGTTGCTAGTTGGATTAGCTCAATCAACAACATATTGCCATGTCATTATCATGCATCATGTTGTGCATTGCATTGATTGTGTTCCTTCTCTATTGCCGGTGGTTGTCCCCTCTCGATAGACGTTGTACCGACGCGGTGATCGTTGACACTGATGAAGACCCAATGATATCTTCAGAAGTGTCAGGCAAGAAAAACCCCCTTGTTCATTCCGATACAACCCCACTCTCTCGCTCCTGCTCTCTTTTACTGCATTAGGACAACAACGATTCATCTGTTACTTGTTGCGGTAGTTGAACCCCTTATCCTCTGCATGACCTGTCATTGCCACAGTAAATAGATGAAACCCACTAGCATGAGTAGGAGTTGTTTGAGCCCTGATGTGCCTACTCATTCATGCTTGTTTGTCATGCCTGCTATTGCATAGAGTTGTGTCAGGTCTGATTCATCGGGAATGAATCGGAGGTGTGTGAACATGTCCTACTGTGTGTGAGCTAAGTGTGTGAACATGTTTTGGTAAAGGTAGCGGTGAGAGGCCATGTAGGAGTACATGGTGGGTTGTCTCATTGAAACCGTCCTCAAGAACTGGGTTTTGTGTCTGTGATCCATGAACAGCTACTACCACTCATTGGGATCCTTATTGACCCTCTCGGCTTCTTAATCACCCTAGTACTCTGCCCAGGAGTTGCAACTAGTTTCTGGTGTTTGTAGGTTATGTGTTGGCGGCCGTGCATAGCGCTGACCCTAGGTTTGGGCTATGTTGCGGTAGATACACCGTGGCATGGTGTACCGGGCGCCCGTTTGGTGTCTCGGGAACCCTGTTCACATCATTCGAGGCCATATGTGGAAACCTCGGCCGGACTCCCTGCGGATGGAACTTGGATAGGCGATAAACCTAGACTAGAGACTTGAGTGTTTAGGTAGGCCGTGGCCGATACCCTCGTTGGGCTTTCGCTTGAAGGTTGCCGAGTACATGTCGTGTAAACGGCGGTAAGTGGTGAGAGCGTGTGTGAAGAAGTACACCCCTGCAGGGTTAACATCATCTATTCGAATAGCCGTGTCCGCGGTAATGGACTTCTGGGTTGCCTATAACAGTTCATAGACAAGTGAAAGTGGATACTCTAAAACTCACAAGATAAGTGTGAGTGCTATGGATGGCCTTCTCGTAGGGAGACGGGAGTGGATCCATAGTGGTGTATTGAATGGTGAATATGTGGACTCGTGTGCACCACCTCAAAAGAGTTGCTTGCAACCGTAGTTCAGGTTAACCACTGAGTCAAAGCTGGCTTGCTGCAGTTAAACTCCACCACCCCCCCTTGTTGATACCGATGCATATGTAGTTTAGTTCTGATGTAAGTCTTGCTGAGTACCTTTGTACTCACATTTGCTTAATCTATGTTTTGCAGAGAGATTCCAGTCTCGCTAGTAGTTCTGCATGGACTTCGATGTTTAGCTTGTTACCTCAGCCACAATCTTGTGCCCTCGGCAGGATCTGGTAGATAGTCAGGCTTCTCAGCCTTCTTCATTTGTAGTTGTCTGTACTCAGACAAGTTAAGCTTCCGCTTGTGCTTGATGCTTGTATGCTCTGTATGTTGGGTCATGAGACCTATGTTTGTAATTTCTCGCTCCTCGGAGCCTAGTGAATAAATTCTTGAGTCGTAGAGTTATGTTGTGATGCCATGTTGTATTTACACATATCGAGCATATTATGTGTATGATTGAAATGCTTGGTATGTGTGGGATCTGACAATCTAGTTGTTTATCCTTGGCAGCCTCTCTTATGGGGAAATGTAGTCTAGTGCTTCCATGAGCCATAGTAGTCCGCTACAGCCCGGTTCACCGGAGTCCTGTTAGCCCAGCACTACTGCTCAGGACACTTGACTGGCCGGCATGTGTTTCACTTCGTTCCTGTGTCTGTCCCTTCGGGGAAATGTCACGCGGTGACATCTGGAGTCCTGCCTAGCCTGCTACAGCCCGGGTTCCCGGAGTCCTGTTAGCCCAGTGCTACAGCCTGGATTCACACGCTGCTGACCGGCATGCTCGATGTGATTCATGTATGCCTTTTCCCATAGGTTAGTGCCGCTTTGGGTTAACGACTAGCCATGTCGGCCCGGGTTCTCTGTCATATGGAAGCTAGCGACACTATCATATACGTGAGCCAAAAGGTGCAAACGGTCCCGGGCCATGGTAAGGCGACACCCGTGGAATACCGTGCGTGAGGCCACAAAGTGATATGAGGTGTTACCGGCTAGATCGATGTGACTTGGAATCGGGGTCCTGACATAATACTACTATAGTCCATAAAGGTACATACTATACTAGTACTAGGAACCGGATGGAGGAGCGTCTGCACTCTTATTATAATTTTAAAATGTGATAAATCAATCTTCAACACATTTGGTTCTCTTCGAGGGTTCTCGCATGTGATAATGGAAGTTGATTGCATGGAACACTCGCCACAATTCTCGCTTAATTCTGGCTCATATCCTGTTACAAATAGTAGCGATCAATAATATTTCCTCTTTTTTGTTATTCAGCATGTAAACAGGTCAGCAAACCTTGCGGCGCATCTTCATGCGAACTGTGCTTGCTGCACTTTGAATGTGGCCGAGAGCTGGCTTGATGAAACACCTCGCTTCCTACTTCTTTTTTTGCGGGGTACCTCGCTTCCTAGTGACCAGTGTCTTGGCTGATCGTCCTAAGAATGCTTATATATGAATAAAGCTCTCTCATTTACCCACAAAAAAGATTAAGCCATATTAACCGGAAAGGAGGGAGTATGGACTAGCACTACTTTTTGGTGTGTCCCGTCAATTCGCAGAACGAGGAGAAGCTTGCAGGACAAGGTGAAGCTCGCTTACGCCTTTTGACTAATGCAACCTACCCTCGGTGGACATGCATCAGTCCATTCGGTGTCAGATTGTCAGAGGCATACACTGTAGTACCCAACATGCGGAGTACCATCATTGTTCGACTTCACGAAGGGGCGAATAGCCAAGCGCAGTAGTACGCGTACTTGGTTTTGTACCTTCATACTACTCCACCCTCCATCATAGTTTACAGGTCGCGCCTCATTATGATGCATTTCTCTCAATGCATTTCCACCACCAGAGAGACTTTAGACGCGTTTGGTTTAATGCTCAATTAATTAGGGCATGGTAACCGTAATCAAGTCCACATTTTTCTCTCCATGTACTGTACTACTACGGAGTGCATGCATGTGTGTACCCGGGGTGGAAGCACTGCATGCATGTGTGTATGCATTATTCCCTCTAGTAATAGATGCCGTGCTATAACTACCAATGCTATTTTTCAGGCCGATCGCTAGTCGCCTTGGTCCCACAGATTTTTTTTCTTTTTTCTGAAGCGCGATGTATAAACAGTGACGGATGGAGTAGTATGAGCGAATTCAAAGAAGAGCGTATTGATGGTTGCTTCTTCAGAGCAACTTATAGTGGGAAAGGCGGGGCTTATGATTTGACTTCTCATTACTCACTATTAATGCGGCGCAACGACCGGGCTGAGTCTCCCATGCGGTTGTGCACTACCCCCTCGGTTCTTAAATATACTCCGGAGTATTTGTCTTTCTAGAGATTTCAACGAGTGACTACTCAAATATTTGTCTTTGTAGAGATTTCAAATGGACTGGCACATACGGATGTATATAGACATATTTTAGAGTGTAGATTCACTCATTTTGCTCCGTATGTAGTCACTTGTTGAAATCTCTGTTAAGACGAATAGAATATTTAGGAACGTAGGGAGTACACATACGAAGCCAAATGAGTGAATCTACACTCTAAAATATGCTCGTTTGAAATTTGTAAAAAGACAAATATTTAGGAACAAAGGAGTATAATTTTGTGCATGGCACATGGACCCGGATGATGAAGAGGTTTCTGGCAATGCTATCAAGCTTCCATCATTTGTTTACATAATTGACATACTATACAAATAATTTTCCAGCAACATGAAATTGTACAATGGTGTGAGCTTTCAACTTTTGTTTTGCGTGTCTTGCCATCGATGCTCTTTCGGAAAAAATAAAAAACTAACTTCCTTGCTAATGCATGTCAATTATTAGCAGATCGGAGCTAATAATTACATCACAACTGAAGACAAAGTTGTGAGAAGGTGTTAAATTAAAATTGATCCATGCTTTCATTGGCAGCAACGTCCCCCCAGCTCTGTCTAAATCAACAAGGCATGTTGGGAAAAAAGTAGCTGTCTGGAGCATGCAACATTCCGATCATTTTGTGCAGTTCCACTAAAATAGAGCTGAGCGTCCCTGTTCCAAAGATATCAAGTGTGATTACGATAATAGAGGATTGCTGATGAAACAATAAACACACAAATAGAAGCCGGTCACCTTTGCAGTCTCTCTTAAGACTAACTAGTTGGAGAAGATTAGGCTCGGAGTTGGATGAGGAGGATAGAGCAAAACCAATCTCCCTTTGTGCAGTCGCACTAAAATGTAGAGATGTTGCCCGTGTGACATTTTAGTACAACTGCACAAAACACTCTTAAGAAAAAAGTGATTTGTGCAGTTCACCAAAAGGTCGCAATAGCAACAAGGTGAAATGGATAGCCCTGTTTGCAAAAAAGAGGTAGAAAGGAAACAATTACTGGCCAATAACAGTTGATGACACATGCGACGACAAAAAAGAAGCATATTCCTTGTCCTAAGGGAAGATAACAACACGGTTGTGTTTGTCTAAAACAGTGTGAGGACGAGAATGCAATATGGAAAGTACGCCGGATGAACTACGTTTTGGGCAAAGAACTATGGAAGATCCACATGCAGCGACGTGAGAAAATGGGCAGTGGAGCAAGGCCGGAGGGGATACCTGGAGGTCGTCGGGATGTAACTAGGTGAGCGGCGGCGGGCGGAATCTGCGAGCAGGTGGCGTAGGCCCTGCCGCGCCGGAGCTTGGTCAGAGAGAACGGCGTGTACCACAGATCGGGACATGCTGCCTCGGCGCCGTCGAACGGAGAAACGATGCACTTCCTCCCTTTCCCCCGGCGGACGGGATGCAGCCGGGTCAGTGACCAACGGTGAGAGAGAGAGAGGCCACCGCACTCCCTTTCCCCCGGCGGACGGGATGCGGCCGGATCAGTGACAAACGGTGAGAGAGAGAGAGAGGCCACCGCACTCCCTTTCCCCCAGCGGACGGGATGTAGCCAGATCAGTGACCAACGGTGAGAGAGAGAGAGGCCATCGGAGCCTTGTGTGAGATACTCTGAAGAGCGGACTACCTTTTCCTCCATAAAAATCGTTTTATATTCTGTATACGTGCCATTGAGCGCTATAACTTTATTTAAAAATAACGCGGCAACGCATCAAGTCGAACTTTGTTTCGTGCACGCGTGGTACACGACCTCCCTAGGTAAACAACCGCTACAGGTGTTCAAATTAGCACGTGGGCTGCCATTTCGTAAAGAAATGAGCTCCACCGTGTACCCGCGCGGGTGTGGCTGGGCACGAAGTGTGAGTACGTGCACGGTGCACCTATTTTATCTCTACTCTTATAAAATGCGAATTCGGATATTTGAAGAATTTATCATAGTGTTTCAAACTGACGGATGTGTGAATATATATAACGGTGATACACATGGTGTGGTTATGAACATGGTATACTACATTTAATATATTTTATCTCTACTCTTATAAAAAACGGAGTTGTTGATGATGGTGTGCCTGCCATCCTGCATTATAGGCTGTCTGATTTATATCTGGCGGATAGCAAGGAAACTATGATGGTTGAAGTTGGCAACAATCATGATTGTAGATTCTTATTGAAATAGAGAAACGAATTCAAATTTAGTTCGAATTGCAGCAGTAGTATAGACATTTGGAATGCACTAAAATGTTGGTATGAGTAGGTTACATGCATTATACAGCAAGCGAAAAAATTTAATCGAACATAACATGGATTCATACTCCCTCCTTCCATCTATATAGGGCATAATGAGATTTTTAAGACCGCCTTTGACTATTGACAGGATTAATACTACATGACATGCACAATGTGAAAATTATATCATTGAAAGAACCTTGCACAGACGAATTTAACGGTGTGCTTTGTGTAAGTTGCATGTCATATATCATTGCTCTAATATTTAGTCAAAGTTAGCATCAAAAAACGCATTAGACCCTATATAGATGGAAGGAGGGAGTAGCTTTGAATAGCATTTGTATAGTACAACAGGGCAAGACTGTCTCTTTGTGTGGTGTGAATAGTTTTATTTTTTTCGTTTTCTTTTTGGTTGAGGGAAGTGCGAATTGATTTGGTACGTACAAGTACAATATTACTACACGTTAGGCTTGTCCCTAAAATTCAACCCGCGTCTTGTTATATCCCGAAAATTCAGATATCATGCTCCCAAAACTGGCGCCTTCACAACCCGCGCCTTGCTATCCTGAAATTACAACGCGCGCGAAAACTCCCTCCAGCTGCCAAATCCAGACACGTGAAATCCCCCTTCTAACCCTGAGCCGAAAGGGCCGCTAGTTCAAATCGGTGGGGGTACCTTTGTAACACACCCTACATTTTGGACAAGCGCGTTCCTAAGTCATGCTTTACCCCCTCCCATCGCCCCCTTTTCGCCATTCAAAATCCCAGGCCGCCATAACCTCTTCGCTCCAGCCGCGAAACCCCACCCTCCTCCATCTGCCACGTCACCGCTGCCCAGCCGGAGCCTCTTCCCCGACGACGTCGTCCACAGCAACAGCTCGACGTCCCTCGTCCACCTCCCCGGATAAGGATCCGTCATCCATCTCGCTGTCCCGCCGGTTCAGCCACCCCGTCCTCCACCTCCAAGGAGCTGCTCCGACGATCGCCTCGTCTATCGCGGCTGCTCCATCCCCACAGCGCCGCCTTAACCTGCTGCACCGGAACCGCAACATCCTCACCGACTCCTCGAACGAAGCCGAGGCCTACTCGGCGCCACCAAAGAGGTTGCACACTCATCGCATCACACCTTCTCCTTAACTCGACCTCCCGGCGCTGACGGTGCTCCATCCCGCACCCCCATGGAGTGGCTACCTTGAAGCCGGCGCCGCGGGCGACATCTCCACGGCGGCTCTTCCCCAGTGCGAGGCCCCTTCGACGGCGGCGGCCATACCAGCCGGATCTGTTGCTGCTGCTCCGACTCTCGCTCGATCGCTCACTCGCCTAGCTGCTGCTGCTGCTCTCCCCCTCGCTCGTGCTGCTGCTCTGCTCCGATTAAGCCACACTTCAGTCGACTAAATCGACTTTTGGGTCAGTCGATTTTCAGGGGTTGGGGGGCTCGCCGGAGTTAAGGAAGAACCACCCGCAGCGGGGACGGGGGCTCGCTGGAGAGGTACCCCACTATCTATCTTAGGGTTCAGGGTGGGGGCGAGGGGCCTAGAGGGCTGGCCGGGGCGGCGGTGGCGAGTTGTTTCGGGGCGGCGAGGCGGCGCTGGGGCCGGCGGTTCGGCCGGTGGTGGCTGGCGGCTCAGGGGGGTGCAAGTTGAAGATGAACTGCAGGCCCTCCCTAAACTACATGTCAAGTGTCTCTCTGCTACCATTGCGTTCAGTTTCGACAGTAGCATTCAGTTTCCATAGTAAATTTCAGTTTCGAGAGTTAAGTTCAGAGTCAACAGTTTTTACCTCATTTTTTGTAGTCAGGTGGTTTTTGGTGATGTTAATTTTACATCCATTTTACATCATCTATTGGAGATGCTATTAGAATCCCACTTGAGATTGACGATGTCTGTCTTGTGCTGCTTCAGCCTTGACGTCTTACGGCTCACCGGAGCTGCTCCAACGACAGAACGATCCATCACAACAGAGCAGTGCCCTGGACGCCGGCTACAGATTCCTCAAATCTTCCTCCACACCTCCGACAGCCACCTCTGCCTCAACTGCTTTAGCGACCAACCCAATGATGCTGAGGTCGACGCGGCTACGGCAAAGAGGTTGTACACATGTTGCATCACTTATTACTATACATTCACGTCGATCCATTAGGGCTATTTTGGTTCAACAGAAAAACATCGATCCACTAGTTGTTACCATCACTCTAAATTTCTGCATGCTCTCCTTACATAATCTCACCATATTTTTTCGTATGCATGTTAGATATTGTACACAGTCATGCTGAACATGTAGAGAAAAAGAGAAGAGTTTTGCGCGGCAATACAATGTCATGCAGACATCGCTCCATGGTGGGTTCAATGGCAAACCCTCCCCACCCCTCTCCAGATTGTAATCCAAAGGAAGATATCTGTTCTGAGGCAGATTCGGACGCCGCTGACCACTCCTATTTATCCCCCAAGGTGTTTTCTCTACCTTGGCATGATGATGTTAGTCATATCATGCATATGTTGCCTTGCAGTGCCTACTTTTGACATCATATATGTCATCTGCTTAGTTTAGACATGTTCTGTAATGCCACCTGTTTAGTTTCTATATCATATATGGGAATTATGCAGTCTCATATCTTTTAGCCAGCCATAATATATGTGAAATGTGCAATGCCATCCTTTTTAACCAGGCATCATATATTTGAATGATATCTTTCCCATCCTTTTCTTCATTACATTTCCATTTGTCGACAATGTTTGTACATTAAACTACTCTTCCTGTGAATCATCCATTTGGGTGGGAGATGGAAAAATCTGGAGTGAAAACAAGGCCTTCAGAGCAGACAGTGCTACCTGTCGAAGCAGATCTCTTGTTGGGTCCCGATAGCTCCTCAGAGATGGATTCAGAGACAGATGACCAGTCCTATTCCCCCACTGAGGTGTATGCTCTAACTTGGCACGGTTATACTGCTCATATCATGCATACGGTGTCTTGCATTGCATAGTTTAGACATCATATACACAATATTCAATACCATGTTCTTAGTTCAGACATCATATCGAATGCCCTCTGTTTAGCATATAAATCACATATGTGAATTAAATGATGCGATCCTGATTACTTAGATAACATGTAGGTGAATTATGTCATGCGATCCTGTTTAGTTATTCATCATATCTTTGAATTATGTTATGCTATGCTATCCAATTTAGATACACATCATATATGTGAAATTATGTCATGCTATCCGTTTTAGTTAAACAATATACATGTCAACTATTTCATGCCCTCTTTTTTCCACACTATCTATTGCATCTGTCTCTCATACAATGTCTGTACATTCAACTATGTTTCCTGTTTATCAGCCATTTGAATTGGAGCGGGTGATGCCAGTATCTAGCGGACTAAAAACACGGTCTTCAAATAAAATAGTGCTACCTCTTGGTGGAGATAGCACCCCGATTGTACATGCACAAGAACCAGCCCTACCACACATAACCCAAACTCTCGCAGATTGTACCCCTACTACGATGGACAGAGAACCAGCTTCACCCAATCTAACCCCAACCCCAGCCAATAGTAACCCAGTTCCTATTGACACAGCACCATCTCCACCACAGAGCTCCCAAACAAGAGCAGTTAGTAAGGCAGCTCCAGTGCCCAAAGGGCCAGTACTATCACGGCGAACCCCAACTCCACCAGTTAGTATGCCTATTCCTATGGAGGAAGCACAACCAGCTAGTCGTAGTTTAGCATCTATCGCATTTGATGTTGTTAAATCGTATGTGCGTATCTTCCCATCTTGGAAATATTATACCGAAGATGAAGGAAAATGCCAGTTGCAGGTGTTTGTCCAGGAGTTATGTGTAAGTAATGTTATTCATGGCAATTACTTTGCTTCGTCCCATACATCCTACCTCCATGATGGTTATAATACAGCAAATTTTCCCATTTTTCTCTATAGAGAAGGACCGATTTGGAAACTCAGGATGAGGTAACCTGTGCTAATACCTCTGCTATCTTCAAGAATGCTTGGTGGCAGTATCGGAATTACCTGAAGAAAACATACTTCACCAGCAAAGAAATTCATCAAATTCCCTTACGTTCATCTGAGACACATTTACTGGACGATGACTGGGAACGCCTTGTTCTGTACTGGTCCCGAACCAAGAATGTGGTAAGGTCTATGAGCTCATTTTCTATTTTTAAGTATTATATTCTTGCGTCTTACTGTACTCTGTTCATGTAGAACAAGTGCCTAAACCTGAAGAACAATTGTTCTAATTTAAGATTCCATTGCTACCATAGGACATAGATATATGTTTGTTTGATGCTTTTATTATGTACTAGTACTTGGCAATAGAAGACTTGGTAGTTTAATCCTGTCCACCTTACTAATGAACTGGTTCACCGAAATGAGTTTCATATACTAGTACATGCTAAACTTGTTATGTGTCTGCTTGTTTCTTCTTTTAGAATGCTGACAGAATATTGGGGAAGAGTGCCTTATTAAGAAACGGTAAAGGAAGTAATGCAGATAAGGTTCAGGATAGTGACACATCCTGTCTTGGTTTAGTGTTGGAGTTACTGGCCACTACCGCTTGCACAAGCTATTCAAACTCACTGTCTGAATCAGTTCAGTTTCTTAAGTCTCAACTACAAGCTAAAAGACATCGATCAGCTGTGTTGCGACAAGAAGCGGAAGGACTGCGGAAGTCCCTGGAGCATTCAGATGCATACTTTCTGGTGCAATGGCAAGCGTTGGAGGATTTTAGCGCCAAACAGGACAAAGCTAATCAGCTTGCTAAGCTTATTGCCAGCATGGCGGATACCCAGGATAACGTTTCTTGAGCTCTTCTGAAGTTGTTTCAGTTATGCTCTTATTTTGCTACCACGTTTATTTGCACTGGTGGCCAATTTTGACGGCCAGTGTATATGATATGCTGCTTTGTTCCCTATATTTGCACTGGTGGCGAACTTTGATGCCCAGTGGATGTAATATGTGTAATAGCCGTGATAGCCTAGCGTTAGTTGCTTGCTTATTTATTTCCTTGTTGTCTTGTTTATTTGTTTGCTTGTAGTCATTGCAGTTCTTTTTCCACGGTTAACTAGTGGCTGCAATAACCTATTTTTAAAACTAGGCCACAATAACCATGGGCTAATATTTACTGTAGTGACACTGGGCCTCCTACGAGCCGTAGAAACAGTGGGCCTTCTACGGGCCGTAGAAACAGTAGGCCTTCTACGGGCCGTAGAAACAATGGGCCTTCTACGGGCCGTATCATCAGTGGGCCTTATACGGGCCGTATGATCGATTGGCTAAACATGGGCCAATAACAGGCCGCATTATGGCCGTAAACGGGCTAGAGTTGGAATCGTCCGTTCATGGGCCGACCGTAATGCGCCATCATTAATAGGCCGTATTTGATGACGCTATGAAAATGGCCCAACGTATTAACGGACCACAAACGGGCCGACTGTAACCACGGGCTGAATTTGGCCCACAAGCAGAAAATGACAGTAACAGGTCGTAAGTAAACATGCTGGAAATGAGCCCAAGAATAAATGGGCTCTGAGAATGCCGAAAGATAACATGGGCTGGAAACGGCCCAACGGAATAACGGGCCGTTAATGGGTATAAAGTGATACACTGTTCATTATGGGCCAGTTTCACCACGGGCCGTTAATGGGTGTAAAGTGATACACTGTTCATTACGGGCCAGTTTCACCACGGGTCGTTAATAGGCCAAGAGTTACATAGGGCCTCATATGGGCCGAAAGATGTCATGGGCCATACATGGGCCAGAAGTGAAAACGGGCTGGAATCATATTGGATGGCCCAGATGACGCTACTGGGCCTAATTCGGATAGGGCGTAACGGGCCTTGGGTTAGCGGCTTGTAAATGGGCTATATGCGAACAGGCCGTTAACAGGCTTTCCATGGGCCGGCCCGCCACCTTTTGACCAAGTCAAACGGGCCGGCCTTTTCACAAGAATGGGCCTCTGTTGGGTCGTGCCACGTGTCGACGTATCATAGGCGCCTATCTGACCCACTGACGAGCTAACACATGTTTCGTCCGGCCAATAAGAATTTTACACATGGAAATTTCCCATTGGTCGGGGCTGTTAATGGGTTATCGGATCCAAAACCCGAGCCGATAGCTTAACGGTGTTCCGTTACGGTGGATGCCACGTGTCGGTCACCCTTGACGAAAGCACTTTTGCGACGCGTGATTTATCGTCATGGAAGTGGACACTTCCGTGATGATAATTTTGGTAATGTCATGGAACACTTCTACGACAGCACAGGTATGACTATCTTTATTCTGTCATAAATTTGTCATGGATGTACATGCATGAAAAAACGCGACCTACTGTGACAAACACGTATCATCACGGAAGTGTATTTTTTTGTAGTGACAGCAGGTTCAATTTCTATATCATTACCATTACTAGGTTGAGCATCATCATGAACATTATTATTAGCATTATCACTAGTTTCAGGTTCATTACCAGATTGAGTTTCAGCATCAGAAATAGAAATATCATTTGGATTCTCAGGTGTTTCAGTAATAGGTTCACTAGAAGCATGCAAAGTCCTATCATTTTTCTTTTTCTTCCTTTTAGAAGGACTAAGTGCATCTATATTATTTCTCTGAGAATCTTGCTCAATTCTCTTAGGGTGGCCTTCAGGATACAAAGGTTCCTGAGTCATTCTACCAGTTCTAGTAGCCACTCTAACAGCATTATCATTATTCTTACTATTCAATTCATTGAGCAAATCATTTTGAGCTTTAAGTACTTGTTCTACTTGAGTGGTAACCATAGAAGCATGTTTACTAATAAGTTTAAGTTCACCTTTGATATTAGCCATATAATCACCCAAGTGTTCAAGCATATTTGAATTGTATTTCAATTGTCTACCAAAATAAGCATTAAAATCTTCTTGCTTAGCCATAAATTTATCAAACTCATCTAAGCATGGGCTAGCAAACTTAGTAAATGGGGTTTCAGCTTTATCATATCTATAGGGAGAATTTACCTTTACTACCTATGTTGGGTTATCAAGACCATGAGTTTCTTCAATAGGTAAAGGATTAAAATCATATGTTTCTTTAACAGGCGGTAAATTAAGACCATGTATTTCTTCAATAGGAGGTAAATTCTTAACATCTTCAGCTTTAATACCTTTTTCTTTCATAGATTTCTTTGCCTCTTGCATGTCTTCAGGACTGAGAAACAGAATACCCCTCTTCTTCGGAGTTGGTTTAGGAATAGGCTCAAGAACTGGCTCAGGAGGTGTCCAATTATTTTCATTTTTCAGCATATTATTCAATAGAATTTCAGCTTCATCCGGCGTTCTTTCCCTGAAAACAGAACCAGCACAACTATCCAGGTAATCTCTGGAGGCATCGGTTAGTCCATTATAAAAGATATCAAGTATTTCATTTTTCTTAAGAGGATGATCAGGCAAAGCATTAAGTAATTGGAGAAGCCTCCCCCAAGCTTGTGGGAGACTCTCTTCTTCAATTTGCACAAAATTATATATATCCCTTAAAGCAGCTTGTTTCTTATGAGCAGGGAAATATTTAGCAGAGAAGTAATAAATCATATCCTGGGGACTACGCACACAACCAGGATCAAGAGAATTAAACCATATCTTAGCATCACCCTTTAATGAGAACGGGAATATTTTAAGGATATAAAAGTAACGAGTTCTCTCATCAGTAGTGAACAGGGTGGCTATATCATTTAATTTAGTAAGATGTGCCACAATAGTTTCAGATTCATAGCCATGAAAAGGACCAGATTCAACCAAAGTAATTATATCAGGATCAACAGAGAATTCATAATCCTTATCGGTAACACAGATAGGTGAAGTAGCAAAAGCAGGGCCAGTTTTCATTCTAGCATTTAGAGATTGCTTGTTCCATTTAGCTAATAACCTCTTAAGTTCGTGTCTATCCTTGCAAGCTAAAATAGCTAAATAAGCTTCTTTATCAAAAACATAACCCTTAGGAATAACAGGCAAGTCTTCATCATCAATTTCATCAGTCTTATCAGATTCAATATTTTCAATCTCTCTAGCCCTAGCAAGTTGTTCATCAAGAAATTCACCAAGTGGCACAGTAGTATCAAGCATAGAAATAGTTTCATCATAAGTATCATGTATAGCAGAAGTAGCATCATCAACAACATGCGACATATTAGAACGAATAGCAGAAGCAGTTTTAGGTGTCATAAGCTTACTCAAAACAGAAGGTGAATCAAGTGCAGAGCTAGATGGCAGTTCCTTACCTCCCCTCGTAGTTGAGGGATAAATCTTGGTTCTTGGATCTTTCAAGTTCTTCATAATGATAAGCAGATATAAATCCCAAGTGACTCAAAGAATAGAGCTATGCTCCCCGGCAATGGCGCCAGAAAATAGTCTTGATAACCCACAAGTATAGGGGATCGCAACAGTTTTCGAGGGTAAAGTATTCAACCCAAATTTATTGATTCGACACAAGGGGAGCCAAAGAATACTCTCAAGTATTAGCAGTTGAGTTGTCAATTCAACCACACCTGGAAACTTAATATCTGCAGCAAAGTGTTTAGTAGCAAAGTAATATGATAGTAGTGATAACTGTAGCAAAAGGTAATAGTAATAAAAGTAATGTTTTTGGTATTTTGTAGTGATGATAGCAATAGCAACGGGAAAGTAAATAAGCTAAGAACAATATATGGAAAGCTCGTAGGCAATGGATCGGGGATGGAGAATTATGCTGGATGCGGTTCATCATGTAACAGTCATAACCTAGGGTGACACAGAACTAGCTCCAGTTCATTGATATAATGCAGGCATGTATTCCGAATATAGTCATATGTGCTTATGGAAAAGAACTTGCATGACATCTTTTGTCCTACCCTCCCATGGCAGCGGGGTCCTTACGGAAACTAAGGGATGTTAAGGCCTCCTTTTAATAGAGTACCGGAACAAAGCATTAACACATAGTGAGTACATGAACTCCTCAAACTACGGTCATCACCGGTAAGTATCCCGATTATTGTCACTTCGGGGTTAACGGATCATAACACATAATAGGTGACTATAGACTTGCAAGATAGGATCAAGAACACTCGGGCCCTAGTGACAAGCATTAAGCATAGCAAAGTCATAGCAACATCAATCTCGGAACATAGTGGATACTAGGGATCAAACCCTAACAAAACTAACTCGATTACATGATAGATCCCATCCAACCCATCACTGTCCAGCAAGCCTACGATGGAATTACTCACGCACGGCGGTGAGCATCATGAAATTGGTGATGGAGGGTGGTTGATGATGACGATGGCGACAGATTCCCCTCTCCGGAGCTCCGAACGGACTCTAGATCAGCCCTCCCAAGAGGTTTTAGGGCTTGGCGGCGGCTCCGTATCGTAAAACGCGATGAATTCTTCTCTCTGATTATTTTCTCCCCGAAACACAATATATAGAGTTGGAGTTGGAGTCAGAGGGCCCACGAGGTAGGGGGCGCCCCCCCACCCTCATGGACAGGTGGTGGGCCCCCTGGCCTTCATCTTTGCAGGTATTTTTTATATTTTCCAAAAAGTTGCTCCATGAAGTTTCAGGTCATTCCGAGAACGTTTGTTTCTGCACATAAATAACACCATGGTAATTCTGCTGAAAACAACGTCAGTCCGGGTTAGTTCCATTCAAATCATACAAGTTAGAGTCCAAAACAAGGGCAAAAGTGTTTGGAAAAGTAGATACGACGGAGACGTATCAGGGTCCTATTGATTGGTAGGGGTCTAGCGTACCACAAAATGGAGGAAACGGACTTCTGTTGGAGCGCCTATGGTCGAAATAGGGTCATGTTCATCGGGAGGGGTGTGGCATACTACAAAACGGGACTCCATGGGCTACTATTCATCCACTATCTACTACCTCTCGCTCTAGCCTCCACAAACTATTGTTCATCCAATGTCGACTTCCTCTAGCTTCCACCTGCTACTGTTCATCCACCGCGACTTCCTCCGGCCTCCACCAGGTACTGTTCATCCACGAGCTACTGTTCATCCAGCCTCCACCGGCTACTTTTCATCCAACCTCCACGGGGTACTGTTCATCCACCCACAACTGGCTAGGGTGTGGAGGCCTCCTCGGGGTCCTCTTCATCCAGCGACAATGACCTACTACCACAGGGTCGTGTTCATCCAACCCCCACCGGAATTGTTCATCCACAGCCAACCAACCGGCTCGACTCACCATGTCTCGACTTGTTCTACATACCACACGCATGGTAACAACGGTCACTGTTCATTGAGAGGCAACCCAACACCGACCGGCTACGTCTCGCACGGGGGCTCGACCGGCTTCAGTAAGGAGCAGCAATGATCGATCACTCGGGTTCAGTTAGTAGCAGCAGCGAAGGAATCACTTGGGTTTAGTCAGCAGCGGATGAATCGCTTGGGTTTAATTAAGAGCCAAGGGATCGATCGCTCGGGTTCAGTAACGTAGCTAGTGTGATCGCTTGGGTTCAGTTAGCCAACGCCTTGCACACACGCGCGTACGAGAGAAACGTGCAAAGCACAGTGCATGGCTCGGCCCGACCACCCACCGTAACTGGGAACTCCCTGATATTTTCCTCGCCCTCACTTCTACCACGATTTTTTCGTCATGGACGGCCCAAAGAATGTCATGCAGGTGCGTCTCCGGCCCGCCCAGAACGAAAAGCCCATTTTCTGTCATGATGTTTTGTCATAAAAATAGGATCCCACCACATCTACGATGATACATGTTTTTGTCACAATTATCATCATAGAAGTGTCATAACATGACAAAAAACTTTTTGTTTGGGCCATAATGTCACGAATGTGTCTTTTTTTGTAGTGTTTATTCTTCTTTCTCGTTGAAGTGTACTGGCATCCCCGTGACATAGTCACCTGTGTCTAGCCAGACGATGATGGATGCCGTCACATGGAGAGGGCCCTAAGAATATCTCTCCATCGTCGAGGAGCAAATCCCACTCTCGAGCTATCCGGCCCTTTGTCAAACTTTCTTATGAACCCGGAAGTTGTCGTTATGATCACCGTGATACTGATGATGTTTGGCCAATCCCAAAGTCCACCATACGGTAGGAAGTGATTATGGTACTCTCATGATACGAGGAACTAAAAGACATGCTAACACTTTGTCTTATAACAATAGATTTCAGATGATATTATCTCAAAGTATAACAAACAAGATTGGGTCGATTAAATATGATCGTTCTTCTAATGGCATACTCTCAATGTCGAAATTGTCTTTCCTTCCAAGGATAACTTGTATCCATGCGCTTCAGATCAAGACTACCATTACACTTAACGATATCTTGAGATCTGGAAAACATGATCACTAACAACACTTGAGCAAGTTTTAGAGGCAAGACCGGGAACCTATATTTTACCGTTTATCATTCCACACGTGCATATGAGTTTTCCACTGAATCACATACCAGAATAATAGTAGGTATAGCATGAAATATAAACTCTTAATTATGAAAATGGAAATATAATAACAATATTATTTCCTCTAGGGCATATTTCCAACAGTTCATCATATGGAGAGTCTCCATGTTTTTCCCTTTCATATACTAGTAGGATTTTTTACATTATAGAACTTGGCTTGTATATTCCGATGATGAGCTTCCTCAAAAGCTCGAGGTCTTCATGAGCAAGCATGTTGGATGCACACCCGCTTAGTTTCATATAGAGAGCATTCATACACTTATAGCTCTAATGCATCTGTTGCATGGAAATCCCCACTCCTCGCATTGACATTGATTGTAAGGCCCCCCATTTCCTAACTATTAGCCATGTTGATGTGAGACTTTCTCAAATTTTTGTCTTCCCTTACAAACGCCAATTGCCATCAAAAGTGCTAAGTGATAACCCACAAGTACAAGGGATCGCAACAGTTTTCGAGGATAGAGTATTCAACCCAAATTTATTGATTCGACACAAGGGGAGCCAAAGAATATTCTCAAGTATTAACAGTTGAGTCGTCAATTCAACCACACCTGAAAGACTTAATATCTGCAGCAAAGTATTTAGTAGCAAAGTAATATGATAGTAGCGGTAATGGTAGCAAAAGTAATAGTATTGGTTTTGTAGTGATTGTAACAGTAGCAACGGAAAAGTAAATAAGCAAAGATCAATATGTGAGAAGCTCGTGGGCATTGGATCAGTGATGGATAATTATATCGGATGCGATTCCTCATGCAACAGTTATAACATAGGGTGACACAGACTAGCTCTAGTTCATCAATGTAATGTAGGCATGTATTTCGAATATAGTCATACGTGCTTATGGAAAAGAACTTGCATGACATCTTTTGTCCTACCCTCCCATGGCAGCAGGGTCCTATTGGAAACTAAGGGATATTAAGGCCTCCTTTTAATAGAGTACCAGACCAAAGCATTAGCACTTAGTGAATACATGTACCCCTCAAACTATGGTCATCACCGGTAAGTATCCCGATTATTGTTACTTTAGGGTTAATGGATCACAACACGTAATAGGTGACTATAGACTTGCAAGATAGGATCAAGAACTCACATATATTAATGAAAACATAATAGGTTCAGATCTGAAATCATGGCACTCGGGCCCTAGTGACAAGCATTAAGCATAGCAAAGTCATAGCAACATCAATCTCAGAACATAATTGATACTAGGGATCAAACCCTAACAAAACTAACTCGATTACATGATAAATCTCATCCAACCAATCACCGTCCAACAAGCCTATGATGGAATTACTCACGCACGACGGTGAGCATCATGAAATTGGTGATGGAGGAAGGTTGATGATGACGATGGCGACGGATTCCCCTCTTCGGAGGCCCGAACGTACTCGAGATCAGCCCTCCTGAGAGAGATTAGGGCTTGGCGGCGGCTCCGTATTGTAAAACGCGATGAATCCTTCTCTCTGATTTTTTTCTCCCCAAACGTGAATATAAAGAGTTGGAGTTGACGTTGGGGGAGCATCAAGGGGCCCACGAGGCAGGGGCGCGCCCCCCACCCTCGTGGACAGGGTGTGGGCCCCCTGACATTGATTCTTTCACCAATATTTTTTATATATTCCAAAAATATTCTCCATTTATTTTCAGGTCATTCCGAGAACTTCTATTTCTACACAAAAATAGCACCATGGCAATTGTGCTGAAAACAGCATCAATCCGCGTTAGTTCCCTTCAAATCATGCAAGTTAGAGTCCAAAATAAGGGCAAAAGTGTTTGGAAAAGTAGATACGATGGAGACGTATCAACTCCCCCAAGATTAAACCTTTGCTTGTCCTCAAGAAATCCAGTTGACAAACTGAAAGTGATAAAGAAACACTTTTACAAACTCTGTTTGCTCTTGTTGTTGTAAACATGTAAAGCCAACATGCAAGTTTTCTGCAAAGATTATGAACTAACCATATTGACAATAACATTTAGGTCTCATGTTTACTCATATCAATGACATAATCAACTAGCAAGCAATAATAGTAAATCTCGGATGACAACACTTTCTCAAAACAATCATAATATGATATAACAAGATGGTATCTCGCTATCCCTTTCCGAGACCGCAAAGCATAAATGCAGAGCACCTATGTAGATCAAGGACTGACTGGAAATTGTAATTCATGGTGAAAGATATCCAGTCACAGTCATACTCAATGTAAACTAATAATAATACATGCAAATGACAGCGGTGCTCTCCAACTGGTACTTTTTAATAAGAGGATGATGACTCAAGATAAAGGTAAATAGATAGGCCCTTCGCAGAGGGAAGCAGGGATTTGTAGAGGTGCCAGAGCTCGATTTTTGAAATAGAGATGAATAATATTTTGAGCGGTATACTTTCATTGTCAACATAACAACCGAGAGATCTCAATATCTTCCATGCTACACACATTATAGGCGGTTCCCAAACAGAATGGTAAAGTTTATACTCCCCCACCACCAAAAAGCATCAATCCATGGCTTGCCCGAAACAACAGGTGCCTCCAACTAACAACAATCCTGGGGGAGTTTTGTTTGCAATTATTTTGATTTGGTTTGAGCATGGGACTGGGCATCCCGGTGACCAGCCATTTTCTCGTGAGTGAGGAGCGGAGTCCACTCCTCTTGAGAATAACCCACCTAGCATGGAAGATACAAACAGCCCTAGTTGATACATGAGCTATTCGAGCATACAAAACATAATTTCATTTGAAGGTTTAGAGTTTGGCACATACAAATTTACTTGGAACGGCAGGTAGATACCGCATATAGGAAGGTATGGTGGACTCATATGGAATAACTTTTGGGGTTTATGGAGTTGGGTGCACAAGCAGTATTCCCACTTAGTACAAGTGAAGGCTAGAAAGAGACTGGGAAGCGACCAGCTAGAGAGCGACAACAGTCATGAACATGCATTAAAATTAATCAACATTGAATGCAAGCATGAGTAGGATATAATTCACCATGAACATAAATATCGTGGAGGCTATGTTGATTTGTTTCAACTACATATGTGAACATGTGCTAAGTCAAGACACTCGAATCGTTCAAAGGAGGATACCACCCTATCATACCACATCACAACCATTTTAATAGCATGTTGGCACGCAAGGTAAACCATTATAAACTCCTAGCAAATTAAGCATGGCATGAGCAACTATAATCTCTAATTGTCATTGCAAACATGTTTCATTCATAATAAGCTAAATCAAGAACGATGAACCAATCATATTTACGAAAACAAGAGAGGTTGAGTTCATACCAGCTTCTCTCATCTCAATCAGTTCATCATATATCGTCATTATTGCCTTTCACTTGCACAACCGAATAGTGAGGATAATAATAATAGTGCACGTGCATTGGACTAAGCTGGAATCTGTAAGCATTCAATTCAAGGGAGAGGACAAGGTAATATGGGCTCTTTGTTAGATCAACAATAATGCATATAAGAGCCACTCAACATTTTCATTATGGTCTTCTCCTCTCGACCCCCAAAGAAAAGAAATAAAACTATTTACACGGGAAAGCTCCCAACAAAAAAAAGAAGAACGAGAAATCTTTTTGGGTTTTCTTTTAATTATTACTACTACAGGCATGTAAAGTAAACTAGCTAAAAGCTACAACTATTTTTTTGGTTTTTATTAAGGTTTTTCAAACACACAAGAAGAAAGCTTAAAACATAAAATAAACTAGCATGGATGATACAATGAAAAAGTATGAGCACTGACAACTGGCATGAGTGTGTGAACATGAATGTAATGTCGGTGAGAAATACGTACTCTCCCAAGCTTAGGATTTTGGCCTAAGTTGGTCTATGCCCATGCATCAAAGTGGTCTCCTCCAGTGTACTGAGGAGGATCCTCGGGGTGCCACTGGTTGGCGATCTCCTCCGGGTCTCACTGATAAACAGATTGTCGATAAGGGTCCGGAGATGGCTCAGGCTCAGGCTCTGGGGATCGTGTTCGCTCCCAATATGCATAAATGTCATCGGGCAGGATGATGTATGTGCCTGAATAAATGTTAAACAAAGAAGGTGCAGGCAGGGTAATAATCTGACAAGTCTTTTCACTGAACACCAGGTTATAAATGAGTCTCTTCTCCTTATCCTCGCAAATAAAATCATGTGCTACCATACTTTTATAATCTAAGGAAATAGGGGGCAGCAACTTTTCCTCTTTCTCATAGTGTCTAGTAGGTATCTCAAAATATTTAGCAAGACGCGAAGCAAAGATACCTCCAAAGATGGGGCCCTTTGTACGGTTCAGACTCAACCGTTTAGCAACCATAGCACCTAAACTGAAAGTTTGTCACGGAATAAAGCGGGGCGCAAAATGGCGAGGTCAGGAGCACTGAGATCCCCACTGTTCCCGCGGCCAATTAAACATCTACTAGCGAATATTGCATAGTATCGTAAAACAGGAAAATGTATGCTAGTAGTTCTTGCTTCTGACACTTGTTTCCCCTACAGCAATCATATCAATAAATCCTGCCACATCCCTAAGATGTGGTTCCTCGACGCTGCCCTCAAAGGGCAACTTGCAAACCCCACAAAAGTCATAAAGTGACATCTCCTTATACTCATCATACAAATAAAAATCCACAGAAGGTGGCGACCTCCTAGCATGGAAATAAAAATTTTACACAAAGATATTAGTGAGTAGGAGATACTGTTTGAGCTGGTCATGGAGGAAGTCGGTGAGGCCTGCACTCTCAGCCAAATAATAAAAATATTCATAAATCCCGGCTTCTCTCAAGAACTCATCACAAGGCCATTCACACGGCCGGTCTTCCGCAGTGCGAGGGAGATTATATTTGGGCTTCTTATTTGCTTCACTTTGCTTATCCTTCGAGCTTCGGCTCGAAGAGCCCCTCAAAAGTCTCTTCATCATTTTTTGAAAATTTCTGAAATTTTTTAGTAACTTAAAATAAAAGTGAACCAAACTCAACAAGATTGATAACAACTACTCCTACAAGTGCCTAGAGGCCATATCATGCATTAAAACTACTTGGGACCATATAAATTTGACATGCAAGCTCAAGAACAGTGTAACCTAAGCAGTAAAAATTTGCAATAAATAAAGCACTAGAGCAAAAACTAATTGGACCATTGGAGGAGTCACATACCGAAGAACAATCCCCCAAAGCAGTTTTGTGAAAGGAGCTTTGAGCAAGGAGATCGTAAATGGTAGCAAGATGAGCTAGAACTCGGGTTTGAGCTGGTGGATGATTTTTTCTGGAGGAAGACAAAGTGTGTGGGTGCAAGAATAAGTGGAGGGGGGCCACGTGGGGTCCACGAGGCAGGGGGGCGTGCCCCAGGGGGGTGGTCGTGCCCTCCACCCTCATGGGCACATGGTGGGTCCCCCTGGTGTGTTCTTAGTGCCAAAAATTCTTAAATAATCTAGAAAAAGTCATATAAAATTTTCAAGACATTTGGAGAACTTCTATTTTCAGGGTATTTTTTATTGCAAGGATAATTCAAAAAACAGACAAAATACTATTTTTGCTTTAGTTAATCTAAAAAACAAAAAGTAAAAGGAGGGTACAGAGAGTTGTGCTTTCTAACTTCATCCATCTCATGCTCATCAAAAGGAATCCGCTAATAAGGTTGATCAAGTCTTGTTAACAAACTCATTCCGAATCGCATGAAACCGGAGAAATTTCGAATAACACTAGGTTACCTCAACGGGGATATGCACGTCCCCAACAATAAGAATATCATATTTCTTCTTGGAAGTAGGAAGAGGAAATTCAAAACCTCCAATAGTAATCATTGGAATTTTTCCAATAGAGTTGATACTGTGGACTTGAGGTTGTTTCCTCGGAAAGTGTACCATATGCTCATTACATTAACATGAAGAGTGACATTGCCTTTGTTGCAATCAATAACAGCCCCTGCAGTATTCAAAAAGGGTCTACCAAGGATAATCGACATACTATCGTCCTCGGGAATATCAAGAATAACAAAGTCCGTTAAAATAGAATGTTTGCAACCACAACAGGCACATCCTCACAAATACCGATAGGTATAATAGTTGATTTATCAGCCATTTGCAAAGATATTTCAGTAGGTGTCAACTTATTCAAATCAAGTCTACGATATAAAGAGAGAGGCATAACACTAACACCGGCTCCAAGATGACATAAAGCAGTTTTAACATAGCTTCTATTAATGGAGCATAGTATAGTTGGTACTCCTGGATCTCCTAGTTTCTTTGGTATTCCACCTTTAAAAGTGTAATTAGCAAGCATGGTGGAAATTTCAGCTTCCGGTATCTTTCTTTTATTTGTAACAATATCTTTCACGTACTTAGCATAAGGATTCATTTTAAGCATATCAGTCAAACGCATACGCAAAAAAGATAGGTCTAGTCATTTTAGCAAAGCGCTCAAAATCCTCATCATCCTTTTTCTTGGATGGTTTAGGAGGAAAAGGCATGGGTTTCTGAACCCATGGTTCTCTTTCTTTACCGTGCTTCCTAGCAACAAAGTCTCTCTTATCATAACGTTGATTCTTTGATTGTGCGTTATCAAGATCAACATCAGGTTCAATCTCCACATCATTGTTATTACTAGGTTGAGCATCAACATGAACATCATCAGTAATATTATCATTAGGTTCATGTTCATTACCAGATTGTGTTTTAGCATCAGAAATAGAAATATCATTGGGATTCTCAGGTGTGTCAACAACAGGTCCGCTAGAAGCATGCAAAGTCCTATCATTTTTCTTTTTCTTCTCCTTAGAAGAACTAGGTGCATCAACATTAGTTATCTGAGAATCTTGCTCAATTCTCTTAGGGTGGCCCTCAGGATACAAAGATTCCTGAGGCATTTTACCCCTTCTAGTCACAACTCTAACATCATTATCATTTTTCTTATTATTTAATTCATTGAGCAAATCATTCCGAGCCTTAAGTACTTGTTCCACTTGAGTGGTAACTATATAAGCATGTTTACTAATAAGTTTAAGTTCACCTTTAACTGTAGACATATAATCACTCAAGTGTTCAAGCATATCAGCATTGCATTTCAATTGTCTACCAACATAAGCATTGAAGTTTTCTTGTTTAACAATAAAATTATCAAACTCATCTAAGCATTGGCTAGTAGACTTATAACAAGGGATATCACCTTCATCAAATCTATAGAGAGAATTTACCTTTACTACCTGTGTCGGGTTATCAAGACCATGTATTTCTTCAATAGGTGGTAAATTCTTAATATCTTTAGCTTTAATACCTTTTTTCTTTCATAGATTTCTTTGCCTCTTGCATATCTTCAGGACTGAGAAATAGAATACCCCTTTTCTTCGGAGTTGGCTTAGGAGTTGGTTCAGGAAGTGTCCAATCATTTTCATTACTCAACATATTATTCAATAGCAATTCAGCTTGATCAACAGTTCTTTCCCTGAAAACACAACCAGCACAACTATCCAGGTGGTCTCTGGAAGCATCAGTTAGTCCATTATAAAAGATATCAAGTATTTCATTTTTTTCTTGAGAGGATGATCAGGAAAAGCATTAAGTAATTGGAGAAGCCTCCCCCCAAGCTTGTGGGAGACTCTCTTCTTCAATTTGCACAAAGTTATATATTTCCCTTAAGGCAACTTGTTTTTTATGAGCAGGGAAATATTTAGCAGAGAAGTAATAAATCATATCCTGGGGACTACACACACAACCAGGATCAAGAGAATTAAACCATGTTTTAGCATCACCCTTTAATGAGAATGGTAAGGATAAAGTAATAGCGAGTTTTCTCATCATTAGTGAACATGGTGGCTATATCATTTAATTTAGTAAGATGTGCCACAACAGTTTCAGATTCATAGCCATAAAAAGGATCAGATTCAACCAAAGTAATTAACTCAGGATCGACAGAGAAATCATAATCCTTATCAGAAATACAAATAGGTGAAGTAGCAAAACTAGGGTCATATTTCATTCTAGCATTCAAAGATTTTTCTTTCAGCTTAGCTAATAATTTCTTAATATCATATCTATCACTGCAAGCTAAAAAATCTCTAGCAGTTTCTTCATCCATAACATAACCCTCAGGCACAACAGGCAATTCATATCTAGGGGAGAATCTTCACCATCACTTTCATCAATATTATCAGTTTCAATAATTTCATTCTCTCTAGCCCTAGCAAGTTGTTCATCAAGAAATTCACCTAATGGCACAGTATTATCAAGCATAGAAGTAGTTTCATCATAAGTATCATGCAAAGCTGAAGTGGCATCATCAATAACATGCGACATATCAGAATCAATAGCAGGAGTAGGTGTCGCAAGTTTACTCATAACAGAAGGTGAATCAAGTGTAGAGCTAGATGGCAGTTCCTTACCTCCCCTCGTAGTTGAGGGATAAATCTTGGTTCTTTTATCTTTCAAGTTCTTCATAGTGATCAGCAGATATAAATCCCAAGTGACTCAAAGAATAGAGCTATGCTCCCCGGCAACGGTGCCAGAAAATAGTCTTGATAACCCACAAGTATAGGGGATCGCAACAGTTTTCGAGGGTAGAGTATTCAACCCAAATTTATTGATTCGACACAAGGGGAGCCAAAGAATATTCTCAAGTATTAACAGTTGAGTTGTCAATTCAACCGCACCTGAAAGACTTAATATCTGCAGCAAAGTATTTAGTAGCAAAGTAATATGATACTAGCGGTAACGATAGCAAAAGTAATAGTATTGGTTTTGTAGTGATTGTAACAGTAGCAATGGAAAAGTAAATAAGCAAAGATCAATATGTGAAAAGCTCGTAGGCATTGGATCAATGATGGATAATTATGTCGGATGCGATTCCTCATGCAACAGTTATAACATAGGGTGACATAGACTAGCTCCAGTTCATCAATGTAATGTAGGCATGTATTCCGAATATAGTCATATGTGCTTATGGAGAAGAACTTGCATGACATCTTTTGTCCTACCCTCCCGTGGCAGCGGGGTCCTATTGGAAACTAAGGGATATTAAGGCCTCCTTTTAATAGAGTACCATACCAAAGCATTAGCACTTAGTGAATACATGAACTCCTCAAACTACGGTAATCACAGGTAAGTATCCCGATTATTGTCACTTCGGGGTTAACGGATCACAACACGTAATATGTGACTATAGACTTGCAAGATAGGATCAATAACTCACATATATTCATGAAAACATAATAGGTTCAGATCTGAAATCATGGCACTCGGGCCCTAGTGACAAGCATTAAGCATAGCAAAGTCATAGCAACATCAATATCAGAACATAATGGATACTAGGGATCAAACCCTAACAAAACTAACTCGATTACATGATAAATCTCATCCAACCCAACACCGTCCAGCAAGCCTACGATGGAATTACTCACGCATGGCAGTGAGCATCATGAAGTTTGTGATGGTGGAAGGTTGATGATGACGATGGCGACGGATTCCCCTCTCCGGAGCCCCGAACGGACTCCAGATCAGCCCTCCCGAGAGAGATTAGGGCTTGGCGGCGGCTCCGTATCGTAAAACGCGATGAATCCTTCTCGCTGATTTTTTTTCTCCCCGAACGTGAATATATAGAGTTGGAGTTGAGGTCGGTGGAGCATCAGGGGGCCCACGAGGCAGGGGGCAAGCCCTAGGGGGGTGGGCGTGCCCCCCACCCTCGTGGACAGGGTGTGGGCCTCCTGACGTTGATCCTTTCGCTAGTATTTTATATATATTCCAAAAATATTCTCCGTTGATTTTTAGGTCATTCTGAGAACTTTTATTTCTGCACAAAAATAACACCATGGCAATTATGCTGAAAACAACGTCAGTCCGGGTTAGTTCCATTCAAATCATGCAAGTTAGAGTCCAAAACAAGGGCAAAAGTGTTTGGAAAAGTAGATACGATGGAGACGTATCACTAAGTCCATGGCTCATGCTCATTTAATGAGTGAAGTTGAAAGAGCTAAAGTGAGAAAAAGTATGATAATTGCTTGGTTTGGCACTGGGGTGTTCATGATTTATACTTTATATTAGGAAGGCCGCACTATATGCCATGCTCACATGATTAAATGTTTAGGAATAGTGTTCTTTAGCATTTTCTATTTTCAAAGAAAATGATTATTTTCTATGTTAATGCGAATGTTTCTATCGCACACAAATTCTCACTGGTCTTATGTGACTTGATTGTTTCGGTATCTTCAAGGATTATGGTGGTGGTGGAGGAAAAGTTAAAATAACAAGTGCTACTTGTGATAGGTGTTGGGATTTCCCTGGAGTGGAAGGGTAATGTAGTATAGTAGCATATAATATTTCGCCTAGTTAAGAAGGAAGGTTTACCGAACCAGTAGGAGACACCACACAAAACCTGTAAGCAGTACTTGCACACACTCAAAGCAAATTATTGCACCCAACGCGGGAAAGAGGGTTGTCAATCCCCTTGTACTTGTTAATTGTAAGGATCAAATTTGATAGTGGTGGATAGAAAAATAAAAGGAAATGAATTGTAGCAAGTATTTTTTTAGGGTTTTAGTAAATATAAAGTGAATGGACCTGGGGGGCCATAGCATTCACTAGAGGCATCTCTCTCATGAGCATAGTACATTGGTTAAACGAGTTACTGTTGGGTAATCGATAGAATAATACATAGTTATGATGATATCATGGCATGATCAATATATAGGCATTACGTCTATGACAAGTAGACCATTAATCTTACTAAATCTATTACTATTACTCACCCCTCAACCGCTATCCAACATGCATCTTAAGGTATTAAGTTCATAACAATCATAGTAATGCCTGAAGCATGATGGAATAATGTTGACAAAGTTAGATCAATTATATGATTGAAACCCATCATTTTACCCTTAGTAGCAACAATACAAATACGTGCCTTACAACTCCTACTTTCACAGATTAAGGACAACACAAGATTGAACCTACTACAAAGCACCTCTCCCACTATAGATAAATCAATCTAATTGTCCAAAGAAGACATATAGATTAGAGAGAAATACAAGGCTATAAAATCACGCATAACAAATGTTAGAAAATACTCGATTACTATCAATGAACAATCTAATTATAAACTCACAGTTCATCGGATCCCAACAAACACACCACAAGAATTACAACGAACAGATCTCCAAAGAGATCATTGTATTGAAGATAAGAGAGAGAGAGAGATCTAGCTACTGCTATGGACCCGCGGGTCCTGTGATAACTACTCACATATCATCATGGTGGCACCAAGGTTCATGAAGATGGCCTCCGTGATCGATCCCCCCTCTGGCAGAGTAGCGGCGGAG
Source organism: Triticum urartu (assembly GCF_003073215.2). Classification (NCBI taxonomy): domain Eukaryota; kingdom Viridiplantae; phylum Streptophyta; class Magnoliopsida; order Poales; family Poaceae; genus Triticum; species Triticum urartu. Next base: position 395,566,923 of record NC_053026.1, on the reverse strand, counting down.
GCCTCCAGAATGAATAGCGGAAGAACAGAGGCTTGCGACAGTGATAAAATTATTTGAGTCTCACTCTGGGTTTTTTTGGAATTTAGGGAATTTATAGCGTTGGAATTAGGTCGAACGGAGGCCTGTGGGCCCCACAAGCTCAGATGGCCCACCCCCTAGGGGGCGCGCCCCTTGAGCTTATGGTCCACCTGCAGGTCTTCTGGCATTCCCCCGAAGCTTCTAAGGTCTCTTTTGGTCCCAAAAAACCATCGTAAAGTTTCATCGTGTTTGGACTTCATTTGGTATAGTTTTCTACGAAACAAAGAAATAGACAAAAAACAGAAACTAGCACTAGGCATTGAGTTAATAGGTTACTTCCCAAAAATGATATAAAATGACATATAAAGTATACAAGATTGATAATATAATAACATTAAACAATAAAAAAATATAGATACGTTGGAGACGCATCAACAAGCATAACCATAAACATAAAAGTAAAGTACGTAAACTAATTGCGGGTAGTCTGCAAATGAGAGGTTAGGCGTAGGGAAATTCAAGTCATGGTAAATATCAAATTTGCTAGAGTGACGCCAATGTATAGTCACCTATTCATGTGATTCTACCTCTTGTATTCTATGTTGGGTAGGTGAGTCACTCTTGAATAGCCAAACTCCTCTAGTTGGGATTGTTTATCTCTATTATCCATTTGTCCTGCCTTCAGATCACGGGTTCGCTGAAAAATACATGGTTACCTGTGTAGGCCTTCATATCATATTGTCCATGCCCTTAAATTGGAAAAGAAGGATTACACTCACCACAAATAGTCAACCTAATAACTAATCATAGGGTGACATACATATTAGGCACAAATGAATCTTGCCAGTCCCCTACACCAGCCATGCCTATGGAGTGTTACTCACGCATGAGGGAAGGATAACAACGAAACACATATATTATGCAAGGGGAACCATCTAAAATATATCATTGTTCACCACAATATAACAAATGACTAAACCAATCTGGGTCTCTGGATACGATGAATAGAGTAACAAACCCTAGCATTACAAGTTGGAATCTCTCTCTATGAAAGAATTGTCTATGAATGAATAGGGGACTACGATTCAGAGGAGGTCATAATGGATCTAAGTGAAGTCCGTCTCCTGATCTCTTCTCCACTATTCTTGTTATGTTTTGGTGGCATTTTTTCATCCTATCCTTGGATCGTCAACAAAAAAGTGTCTTATATTGTATAGACATGAGGTAGGCGGTGGCGACTGGAAGGACCGTGGGTAGGAGCGCTCAAACTCATACCACACGTCATCTTTTGTTCTGGACTCGTCGAATGGATTTCTTCTTAACATAAAAGCTGTCAATTTCCTCCTCACTTAGCTTGATATCACATTGGTTCCTTCCTAAAGTAGATAGTCCTACACAACAAGCAAGCCAACAAGGTTTCTTCATTTATGAAGGATTCTCGCTAGTGGAAAAGAGAAAACTAGCAAAAACCCTACAAACAACCAGTAAAAATACTGATGGAAAATTATCATATTTTGAGCCATCATCGCGTGACTGCATATTTCTTTGAGTTTTGCTGCGTGTAAATTAGTTGTGGTAACATTGCCGCTGAGCTTTGAAATGTTGCTTGTTTTTAGTTTCATGTTTTGTTCTGGGTTTGTAAAACTTTGTGGCAGTTTATCTAATGGGAATCATCAAGGAGGCTCGGGGTCTAAAAACTAAATAAAAACATTAGTATAACAAGCTCTATGACCAAATCGCTAGACAGGAAGGGACAAAAGTCGTTTGGTAACAATTCTCCTCAAGCAGACCTTGTAAACAACCAACAATTAAGGGTGAGAGCGTGTGCCTTATTATGGTTCACTTCTCTATATAAAGATGATTTTGTTTTTAATACAAAAATATCTTCTCCCATGCAGGTTATCTACAACTGTATGCATTGACTTTGTATATGGTCAACGCTAGACCAAACGGAGTACCGTATCTTGTTCATGACAATGTGCACGCACTTGGATTAAGTGGTCGGTGATGTTTTTACCCAATAAGGATGGCAACACTCCAGATCAGAATACCACCCACTTTGCCATATGCATAGCTTTGGTGTCATATGACTTTATTGTTGCCAATATGTCATTTTTATTTACAGTTCAGATCGTTAGTTTTGGTTGTGTCTATAGTAGATATGCAGAGGCCAGGTGTCGCTCATCGTGCTTTGTATCCACTTGATGCTAACTATCTCTATTTTTTACTTAAATAAATAGTGCTTATTTTCATGTCAGGCAGAACGCTTCATCCAATTTATTTATATTCATCACTTATTCACTCTGTTTCAATTTTCCCCCTCCCATTTCTGGTTTTTTCATCGATTTTTTGAAAATGCTCTTAATCGTCCCACATTTTATTGACTTGCCAAACAAAACATAAACCAATAAATTCCTACCAAATGAGTGATTTTTATTTAGATAAATACCCCGTTCAATGCACGGGCAATTATCTACCGAGTTGATAAAAGCGCCCGGGCAATTGCGTAGTGAGTTAATTTTTTTTAGAAAAGGAGGACGACCCCCCACCTCTGCATCTGGACGATGCATACGGCCATTTTATTAATTATTGACATAAAACCTTACAAAGTCATACAACAATAAGTCTAAAGCCACCAAACAAAGCAACATCTGTCGCTATCCATATCCAATTGATGTAGGGGCGCTGAAAGTCTGGGCCTAATACCAAACGGACCATGCAGCCAAACCTAACATCTAAGACTTGAGGTCCCAATCAGGACGCCTGCCGGGTATGGGCACCCACCAGTCCGGCGTGCTTCTCAACCAGGACCCCTGCCGGGTATGAGGCCGCCGCAGCCACCTGCCATCAATCCATCTTCAGAGCTGTACTGCTGCATCAACCTTGTCCGGTCCAACTGCCACCGACGCCACCACGACGCCAGGTAGCGTCACCCTCCTACGCGAGTCCATCTCCGCTCATCAGGCGCCGATTCTCCACTACGCGACGCCGCCGAGATCCGCCGTCATCAATGGAGCAGATGAAACACCGCTCCTCCTCTTGTCCCCTCGAACCAGCACTTGCTCCAAAACGATGCCCCCATGAGGGAGAACGATACCGATGGCAGCGTCATCGTCCGATCCGGTAGACCCAGATCTAGGGTTTCCTCCGGAACTTCCCGATCAGGTTGATGTGACCTGTAACGACGATGCCTCCAGAAGGAAACGACTTCTGAGACGCCGCCATCGTCTGCCAAGACCGCAGTCAGGCGCGATTTTCACCGGAAGCCACGTCTTCCCGACATTGTGGCTGGCTGGAACTGAGCAGAACCTCGCCATGAAGACGTATGTCGCCGTCGGTACTCCGGCGGAGATCCGACATCTCCTCACCGGTCCCTCCACGCGCCGCCAGTCGGCGGAAGGCCTCCCCGCGACGGATCCAAACGGGGCGTTGGATCCGCAGTAACTGTCGTCACCATTGCGACCAGGACAGCCCACCCCGCCGGCTGGGGCGCTGCCACCGCCGCCGTCCAAGCAGAGTCGCCGCTCCGCCGGCGATGGTGCTCCGGCCCCCGCCGCACAGCCCGGATTCTCCGTCCTAGCCGCCGCCATTGGATCTCATGAGAAGGGTCGTCCCCGCTGCCTCAGATGCGATCCGCCGCAACCACCCGCCCAGAAACTTTGGCACCGGGCCCACCGCCACCGCGGCTCACGCCGGCGGCAACGGCGGCAGGAGGGGCTGGCGGCGCTAGGGTTTCGGGGCCCCTGACGCCGCCCGGGGGGAGGCAACGCGAGGGGGAGGGGGAGCTCCTTCAAACAGAAAAAGAGCCTGTAGACAACCAGCAAAATTTCCTCAAAAAAAGGAGTACTACTGAATTCGCCTCGGACGAACGAATGTGTTTGAAATGCAACCATTCAACCAGCAACCAAACACGTTCCGAAGGGAGACGACGTACGCAGGCCCGCCTGTAGTAAACCGGAGACGTTGAATCCACGGCGTGACTCGGGACAAAGCAGCAGCGCACGAGGAGGACGCGTACGTACAGGTCATACGGTGATGAATGCGGCACAGTGCGCGCGGTGGTCCACCGCAGCAACCCCCCATCTGCACGGGGCCAAAAGGCCCCATGCAAATAAATGCCCAGTTCGAAGTCCCAGTGCGTGCCCCTCTCCTCGCCCCCCCCCCCCCCCCCACCCCCCCATCTCTCTCCGCCACAGTGCACCAGCAACTCGGCCACGTCTCCCCCCGGCCCCCACACTACAGTTCTAGAGAGCGAGCGGCGCACTGTTCCGGCGTGAAGCGCGAGCGAAAGAGAGAGGTCCTCATCGAGCGCGCGCGAGACAGAGTTTCAGCGCGAGGACGGGGCATTTAAAACGGAGAGAGACTCTTTATTTTTTCCTTTGTGCCGCAGCCCTGCCCGCTTCCCCTTTTCTATCCTCTTCATTTTCATTTTAATTTCCTCTCTCTCTCTCACCCCTCGACGAGTCGCTGTTGTCAGACGACGCTGAGCAAAAGGGCCGACAGAGGAGGAGGGAACAATAGAATGACTTGAATGAGGAGACAGGGAAACATGGGGGGACTGGGAAAAAATGATTTTGCAATCCATTGCTTTATGATTGGGCTCTCCCCCCCTTTTCCCGTTTCCTCCCCGCCCTTTCCTTCTTTCCCCCCCACATCTCTCTCTCTTCTCGCCCGGTACTGCTGCTGCCGCTAGCAGTAGGGGACCTTCCTTTTCATCTTTTCCCCTCCCTCGCTCGCTTCTCTCGCTCCAAAAGAATTTCCCTCTTTCTATCCTCCTCGCAAATGTGTGGGCGAAGATTGCTCGAGATCGTAGTAGCCTGGCTAGTGTGGTGCTCGTGCGTCCGTACCGGGACTGGGAGATTGCAGCGGCTTGAGGCTCACTGGTACTCCTTCCCACCTGCACATTAAAACATTTGGGTCAATCAGTCGCTCAGGCAGTCCGTCAGTGAGTGAGTGTGAGTCCGTCCTATGGTTGTCAAATCAAAAGTGCCTCGCGTTGCAGCAAGGAGAGGAACCAGGGAGGGATTAGTACGAGCACCGGTACTGTCTGTCTGGTGGCCTGGCCACTTTACCTGAGATTAGCCTCCCTATCTATCTATCTAGCTAGCTAGCGTCCTCAGGTAGTAAGTGGTATGAACACCGACTTTCTGGCCGCCCTACCTGTCGGCGACTGACATGCATGTATCTCATTCCCATATGCTTATGCTCCATCTCATCTGATTAGATGGCCAGCTTCTTCTGCTGAATCTGTATAGTGCGGTGGGATTTCCTCCTTCCTTTTGCTCCGGCCTCCGGGCACCTGGAACAAGTTCTCTCGATCTACCAGTAACCATTAACTTTAAACAAAAACCCGTCAAGCTCATCGTGCTTGCCAAGGAAGGTGCATGGCCGATGCCGATGCCGATGCGATCCTTTCCATCCCAGGGCCGCCCGCCCTTCACGCCCGGTGCGTAGGGCTCAACCGGAATCAGGGCTAGCTAGCTATAGCCAGCCAGCTATAGGATCTTTCGACGACGACGTCTCCGCCATGCACCCTCTCACCAATCACGCGACGCACTGGGCCGGCCGCTAGCTAGCTACACATCGACGTCCGAGTTGACACCAAACGCGTGCGTCCCCTGCTTGATCACGTAAGGCCTTGCTATGTGCTAGCTTAGCTTAGCTTATCTGCTACCATGCACGATGCACCTCCCCCTCCCCGGCCGTTGCTGTCATGATCAAGTATGTATTCATGCCGTCGCCTGCGGCACCTGTGACCAGACGCTGCGTGCCGTGGCCTAGCCATTACTGACGCGCATTTCGGCATGTGGTAGCTTGGCTAGCTGGGAAAGGGAGGGATGGATGCGCGGTTGGTTGCGCGAAACGTCCCCGTCGCGCGCGGCGGGTTTCATGGCGCGTCGTACTTGGGCCGATCAATGCGCTGCCCTGCGATGATGCTCATGGCCGGTTCTCGCAGTTGCCGGACCAGGACCACCACGGTGCCAGTCCAGGGAGCAATCCATGATGTATGGATCGATGGAGAGAGGCATCAGGCACCCGGGGCCGATGGAAGGCGACGACGATCGATTGCTTTGCTTTGCATTGCAATCTTAATCGGCTTTTGATGGTGCATGTGCGCTAATGTGGCCAGTTTATAATTAACTAAGCTGATGCGGTGCGGTCAAGCGGGCGATCCACATTTTCACACCGGACTTGGGCGGTGCTGGAAAAGAGCGAGCAGGCAGGCAGGCAATGTCCGTGGCTTGCCGATCAGCTGACACGACCAAGTGGGAGGCGAAAGGAAGAAAGAAAAGACTAAAGCAAGCAAGCGAGCACCTGCAGGGATTTAATTAAAGAGGAAAGAAACATGCGCAAAAGGGATGGTTGATTTGATCAAATCATTCCGTCATGCACACCACCACCAGTGCAAGGCATAGATTGCTTCACTAGAACTCATTCTTTTTTCCTCTCTCGGCTTTTCCAACTTTCCATGTGCTCATCGTACGCGCCTCCTTCCACACGGTACACTTGCACCAACGTCACACCACACCGACCACTCAGTCACTCACACACGCTGCCGGGCAATGATAATCGATCTCGCCACACATGAAGGGAACACAACTAATCAGAGAGGCCCGAGAGAAGATGATAAAACTACGATCTAGGAGTAGCTAGCTAGGAGTAGAAGGCATGCATGCATGGGCCGGCAAAACATATATGGAAACCAAGAAAGAAACCTCGAATTTAAACTAACAGATATCAATCCGGTATATATATGGCTTTTCCCGATCGACCATGCTGGGTGTTCCTCCTATTCCGGCGGAGCGATATATCTGAAGTTGCCGTTGATTTCTTCACGGAAGCCGACGGACTTGGGGCCGGGGCAAACTCAACTAAAAGATGATCAGTACCGGTGTACTATCTTGGACCGAAAATTAGCGTTGCTAGGTTTTTCTTGTCGATCTGATGACTCAATGCATGGCTAGTCATGATCCGCGCCATGCCAGTCCGGTCTGCCCAGCGTGAACTCCAGGCTCGGGCTGCTCAGCTCGTGGTTCGACACCTGCGAGCCGGTTGATCTGCAGGGCTCCATGTTCTGTTGCAACAGACACACAACAACGGATGGATCAGCAAAAAACATGCAGCAACCAATGCCAAATGTGTAAATGCATGTCCTTTGAGACATTATTTATATTAGAAAAACACTTGGGCTCATGCATATATATACGTACGTACCTCCATTGGAGAAGACAGTCCAATGGAGCGATGAGCATCCATGTTGCAAGAGTTAGATGACAGCCATGGGTCCCTGCTGCATGCACAAGGAGAACGAATTTCCAAATTAGCAAAGTTGATGATCAGTTGCCAGCAGCTTTCCAAATCAAGAGGCTGAGACCAAATAGTAAAAGTAGGTCTCCCAAAGTGCTTGCTACAACCGGGCATGCCTGTATCTATATAGGTATGGCAAGTTTCCACTGCAGATAGGAAACATGGCGTACCATGGATGAACAATACTAGCCCAGTATATATATGGTTAGCTTTGGCTAAAGAGAGTAACAACAGTTGCTCTTCCTGATCGGTTCGTTACACATATAGCTTCTTTCTAGGCAACAAAAGCTCTTAAAAGATGTTCCGGTTTTGGTTCAGTCGTGCAGTGCAATGGCATGTACAGGCCGGTGAGCCCGTCGTCATGAGCAAGCTAGGCTGCTGCTGCTGCTGCTGCTGCTGCGGGGAAGAATTTTAAGGTAAAGAGAGACACACACAAGCAAAGAATCTAATGCTACTCCGTGTACTTGAGTAACACACTCAAGAAGAGTGCTCTTTGCTTTTATATAGAGGACTCTTTGTACATTGACAATTAAAATTGGTGTATTGCACATATCTAATGACTGGAGTTTTTTATGCACGTGCAAATGTAGAGTTCTATGTATGCATGCCTGTATCTTGTACAGTGTACACTACAACGTTTCACTGTTTGAGCATAGAGAGAGAGAGAGAGAGAGAGAGAGAGAGAGTTTTGTGTATGACTATATATGACCCACATGTTGGAGATCATGAATTTGACAGTTCTTTTCTTCTCAGTCTACACATGATTTTGGGACATCAAGGAAGGAAAGTGCCCTTCCTTTATCACTACTCTATAAACATATAACAACAACCCAGCACCAAACCGTTCTAAAGTGCTTTTGTCTTGATAGGAACAAACATATACTGTTAACATTGAGGGACCGGCAGACTTTGCATGTCAATAATATCAATCATAGATACACCACTACTTTACCTATACCTACTTATATATGTCCCGATCAGATCTGATTATGCACAATTTCATTTTGGAAGTTGGTCTAGATGCATGGTGGGAACATCGGACGAAGTTCGACCGTGCATGCTATAGTTTATACTTTGCTAAACAGATAAATATGCATATATTGTACTACATTGTGTTTTACCTTTTTCAAGAGACAAGTACACATTTTTAGATGCCTGACTACATAACGAAATTAACATAAAAAGTATAAGGAGCATTAATTTGATCAAGAGCCTAAAATGGAAATGACACAACACAAGTTAGTCGTTCTCGTTGTCAATAGCACATTCAAGATCACAAACTTTGCAGTGATATCTATCCAACTTTCTCCATGGAAAATATTTGCATGCATGATCACTTGATCACCATGAAATAATTTTGTCATAAGCAAGAAAACCTATGCACCGTGACAGTCCTTGGCTTATAGTCACATAAAAGACATTAATTTAGGATTCTCCTGAAAATTTAACTAAGCCAGTTTCTGAAATTCTCGACAAGGAAGGAAGTATTAAAAAAATGGAAAGATAGTAAACTAGAAAATACTTCACACCTACTTTAATACCATTGTGTATAGACCTATATCATTGTCAAATTGATTTTGGAAAAAAAAGAGTAGCCGCCATATAATACATTGATTTTCAAACCGACTTTAAACAATGGGTTCTTCCAAAACAAGTATGGAATGGCTGATCTTTTCATTTGTCTTTCCAAAACGGCTGAAAAATACATGAAAGGGCTGAAAAAAGGCCGAAAATGAGGGAATAAATATGAAATGGCTGATCTTTTCAATGAGGGAATAAATATTAAATAAATAGGTGTTTCTCTCCAAGAAATACTCATGGCTCTGCTGATATACTATCTCTACTAGGGAGAAAATTGAGTGGCGTGTTAGTAACAATTAGCGAAGAAATAGGAGTAAAAAAGGCATTGAAGTGACCGGAGGAGGGAGATGGAAAGAACCAAGAATGCAGCAAGTCCTTGGTTACATATTCCTAGGCAATAGGGCATGTCAGGTCAAAGCCCCACCCACCCTGGAATCAGAGCCATGCATTGATAAGAAAAGATAATGGAGCTACCTAGCCACCTCCCTAGGATTGACGGGGGAGAGAGAGACACTCAGAGAAGAGGACAATGGACAATACCCAAGAACCTACGCACACAAAAACTCGCACAACATGTTTATATATTTATATAGTAGTATATCTGTGTGTATAAAAATATAAATAAACGTACTAGTTGTGTACATTTATGTAGTATATATTCATATCTTAGTTCTACAATTTTTTATTTTTTTCCGGGTGATATCTTAGTTCTACATAGACAAAACACAGAGCAGAAGCTGTGGCTGCTGAGGTCAATGGTGGTCTTGGAGGTTGTGATCTTTTGGTCGTTTCCGTGACACAACATTGGCCGCCTATAGATGTAGGCAGGCCTGTGTGTACCTTCCCGTCCAGGTGTGTGTGTGCCCCCAAAACATTCTTTTAAGCTTTAGCCATCAGCAGATGATCTACCCGTACAAATGTTAGCCTGCTTAAATATTCAGAACTTTTCAGGTGTCAATCCATACGAGCAAAAGTTTGTTTGGTGGTGTTTCTTTGGGATTAAGCGAGCAATTAAGCACGACAAAAACTAAACCAAACACACTAATTGATTATCTACTAGTGATACTACGTTGTTTGTTACCTACAGATATATGTGTAAAAGCAGATCAAAAGGCGTGAAACAACAAACGATGGAGAGGTATGCATGTGTGATGAAACTGATGATGTGTGCACAACATTCACATGTACGCTGTCATGTGACTTGGGCTGGTACGGTACCTCGAGGAGTTGCTCCACCTGGTGCTGGCGTTCCCCGCCGAGGACTGGTCCATGTCGCCGCCGCCGCCGCCGACGGAGCTCGCCGCGCCCTCGGAGGTGGACCGGTGCTCCGGGAACGGCCTCGGGCACATGTTGTTGTCGCCGCCGGACCCGGCCTGGCCACCGGCGCTGGGGAAGTCGTCGTCGCCGGAGCCGCCGTCGGTCGGGCCTGAATGAAGTCACAGTGCCAGCCATGCACACAAGGAGCGTCATTGATTAGTACCACCACTCCATTGATTACCGGTAAGCAGACGAGGTAGTGTAGACAAGAGCTAGCGATGCAATGGAGTTCTTGACGACGGACGGCATGAGGCAACGGATGGCAATGCGAATTACCTGAGGCGGCAGGCTTGTCAGTGCTCTTGACGGTGCGATACATCTGAAAGGGGCATGCAGCAGAGTGAGAAGAAACGGCAAAAAATCACAAGCAAGAAAACAAGAAGGATTGCAGCCCGGTTTAGGAGGGCTGATGAGGTGGGAAGAAGACAAGCAAATGGATCAGCAGATGGATCGGCGCGCAAGGCAACACCCGGAAGTGGACAAGGAGAAATACTATGATGCCAATGCCCTCGCCTTGGAGCCTTCCTAGCCAGTATGCTAGCTTTCTCTCTCCTCGCTCAGTCTCTCTCTCTCTCTTGTTCTTCTCTCTCGTCGTCCCTCCCTGTGCTTCTCTCTCTTCCTGGAGGTGAGCGCTTGGGGCCGTGCGCGCAGACGAGACGCGAACACACACGCTAGCTAGGCGGGCAGGGCAGGCGCGCACAGATGCACACACATTTGCATTATTGAGTAATGATGGCAACTTTCTCTCTCCCTCGCACACACATCCCCAAACACTCTCTCTCTCTCACTAGCTCCAAGAATGGCAGTTTCTTCACTAACTCAGGAGTTACTGCATTGGCTTTCCTGTCTGACCCAAACAAGAACGGGACGAGCAGCAAGAGGACGCGAGAGCGCGGGTTTGGGATGGGAGCGAGCTGGAGGGATCGATCGGGCTCGGAATTGCTGGTACCTGGAGATGGCTCTTCACATGCGCTAGCGTCAGATCCTTCACGTCCATGAGCTCTAGGACCGACTTGGGCGTCGCCCCTGCCACAGGTTAGATTTTGATCAGCAAAGGATATCGCGACGTGCTTACGTGCCTCGACGTCGGCGTCGGCGTCAGAGAGATTGGTTTGGTGGTAGTGGCAAGGTACGTACTCTCGTGGCCGCCGAGGAGCTCCACGGCGTGGACGAAGCGGGCGTGGAGGGTGCTGGTCCAGCGCATGCGGGGCGCGCGCATGCTGCGCTTGGCGGGGAGCTTGGGCATGAACCGGGACCCCAAGCCGAAGGGCTGCCCGCCGTGGAGATGATGATGGTGTCCGCCGAGACCCATGCCGACGCCGCCGCCGGGGCCGCCGTAGCTGCGGAGGGTGTCGGAGAGCATGCCGTTTAGCCTCCCGGAGGCCGATAGCATGCGATGGTGCGCGGCCGAGGACAGGAACGCCGCCGTGGGGTCGAAGGAATTCGCGGGTGGCGCCGGCCCCGGCCCGAGAGAGGACGGCGACGTCGATCCCAGGGAGGAGGGCCACGTCGCCGGATGGTGGTAGCTGTAGAAGCCGACCTTCGGGATGTGGTGCCCTTCTCCTCCCCCAGGCGCCGGCGGCAGGAACGGGAAGCCCCCGGCGCCGTTGTAGATAGGTATCCCCCGGATTGGCGGCGCGGCCGACGCGCCGCCGACACCCGCGTCCAGCGGCTGCAGCATCGGCATGGTCATCAGCGCGGCCTGGGCGGACGTGGTGGCGGCCGAGGACGCCGCAGCCGACGACGAGGGCCTGTGCCGCCACGGCTGGGCGGCGCCCTCCTGGTCGGCGGCCAGGAGGGGCGGGGACAAGGACAGCTCCGTGGACGCCGTGGACCCGTTCAGCCTCCTCCAGGGGTCCCCGCCGCCGCCGCCCACAGGCCCGCGCCCGCCTCCACCGCCCCCCGGGCCCGTCGGCGGGCCAGTGCTGGGCAGGCTGATGTGCAGCGAGAGGTCCGGCGACGCGGCCGAGCCCGCCTCCATCTCCCGGCCACCGGCGCGCCCCGATCGGACGCGCGCGCGCGTGCCTGGCTACCACGCACGGACACCTAGGCCGGACTGGTGGGACGGGGAGGGGGAGGATCGGGAAGAAGGTTCTTGGCGTTCTTGGGAGGGAGGCCGGGCGGCCGTGTTGCGTTGCTCGGGAATGCTTGCGCTTTGGCTGGGCTGAGGCTGGGGGGTGGTGTGATGCCTCCTTTTGTATCTGTCTCTAGTACTGGAGTTACTACTACTTGGCGCTCCCTCTCAACCCCCTAGCATGAGAGACACCAGGGATGAATTGGTTTCTTGCGCTGTCCTTCCTTATTGCTCTCGCTTGTATCAAAAGGTAGAGAGAGAAACTCAAGTGAGAGAGGGAGAATGTGAGGTTATTATCTCGCTTGTTTAATTAGGAGGGGCAGGCATCGCCGAGTCTGAGAAAATGACACTTAGGGGTCGGGACTGCCGTGGTACTGGACGGATAGATAGGGGAGCGAGGGAGGGAGGGCAAGTGGGGGAGTCAAAGGAGGCGCGCTTTTGTTTCTACGTGTATTACTACTACCACTCCATAAAATACACCTCCACTTCTAAAAAAGTAGCGCACACACACGCACAAAAGAAGTACTAATGATACAGTACTGTACTATTATTGAGACACACACACGCACACCATAGAAAATGGGATTAACTGTACTACATGCATGTAGGTTTTGGTTGTAGTAGTAGTATATTGTAGGGGAAGGGAGATTGATGGATCTGATTTTGTTTGTTGGACTGAAAAGGCTGTGTGAGCTCGTGCGCCTGGGATTCTTTTCCCCCCATGCCCCCAGGGTTTGGCTCGGGCTCTCGCTATCCTTTTCTGCTTTCTCCGTCCCTCCCTGTAGGTAGAGCACTGCACCCTTTTTTTAAGGGGGAGCTCATGACAGGGAGAGTCTCGCCCGAGGGACAGGCTTCTTGTGCTCCCTCCTCTCTCTCTCTCTCTCTCTCTCTCTCTCTCTCCAGGATGGATTTTTCCTTCCTCCTCGTCTCGCTTTCGGATTGAATGCGTGTGGGGATTCAGTGCCCCTCATGGGCCGGGACTGACCGGGTCGACATTCTACAGTCTCGTCGGAATACGGTGATAACGAGCGGCGAGCCATTCTTGTGTTCGCGCACATGTCTACCGATGAATGAATGTCGGTTTCTTCTTCTCCTCCTCCTTCTTCTTCTTCCTCTTATTATTATCTTCGCAATGCACATTCTCTGATTAGTAGCACCGCCTTTTTCGAAACGAGATGGAAAAACATCTGGTGGTCGGAGGATGCGCACATCCCTCATACTGCTCCTAGTCCCCGTACAATAATACCTCTCCACTGCTTACGTACTGTACTATAGCTGCGTTTAGCTTTTATGTCTTTTGTTCAGGGCATAACCGCAGCGATGCATCTGGCTTTGGTCATGTGGTGGTGGGGGTTAAGATATGCACCGGGGGCGCGGTGCTTAATTGCGTGGGGGCTTTCACGTGTCGGTAATGCCTGAAATTGTGTCTCCGTTACACTGGATTTTCTTTTAACACAATACGGACATAGACGTTCATACATATGCACATATACTCATTTCACACTCTATTTCTATGAGCACCTCGGAGAGACTGAACCTGCACATCATCTTGAGATTGACGAAGTCACCACAGACGCCTTCGTAGTCGATGGAAACATCTCCTCCCACTGAGATTGATGAAGTCGCCACAGACTATTAGTTCACTGGGCTTGGATAGAACTGATGTACTACTTGATTTATTTTGCCGAAGAAGACTAGTTGCGACCATAAATTTGTTTTCTTTTTGTGGTGAAGGGTATAAGAGCACTCCCAATACATTGACTCATAACACGTCATGATGGTTAGTAGTAGAACAGGACAATCACCATAATGCATTGTCACCGAGGTGTCGTATAAGTCATATTGCATTTAATTGGTTTATGGATCATATTAGCATGTCAATTGTGTGGTCTACTTATGGAGAGAAGAGAAGGGGCAAAAAACAGGGAGATAAGCCACATCAGATCATACTATTAATTACACAACACAAGGAAACAAGCTAAGAGTTTGTATCTCCGCTACTTTGCCTACGATACATTTCTCTCCTCTCTCTTCTTTCAATACAATGTCAACTCATTATTTGGTTTATGATACCGCACCAAGAGCATGATTAGTAATATGAACATGCCATGTCAGCAAGAGTTTTCATTATTAATTACTCATACAATAGGATTGACTATAAGGTTATAACTTCTTTAACTTTCTCTCTATCTCTTTCCTTTCGTTAAATGTTTTTATCTAGAAGCACACATAGAGGCTGGTTTTTGCATGAGAGCCAACTTCTTTATTTTTTATTGTATCTCTTCTCTATATAGACAAAAATGTCATGTAAGCAGACTTATAGCCCACTATTGTACTTGCTCTAAGAGTCAAACATTGAGAGTGCTCTAAGCATCGGGGATAGGGATCGTTTAACGTAATGCAATGTGCAGTTTGGTCATTGACATGTGGGTCTTCTGCTAGATGGCCCACATGTCCGTCGGGAAACATAGTAGAAAACAACAACAAAAAATCGTCCCATGATCGAACCAAGAACACTATGAAGATGCATAAGAGGTTTAGATCGGATTGTTACCAACTTCGACTTGCAGTAGAAGAAGAGTTTGTGTAGATCGTACTTGTAGTCCATCGAACTGTTCAGACACGATCCCTTGAACCGAAGACCGAAAGCACAACCTCTCTATAGTTTCCAAGCGTACATGCTTCACGATCTGGCAGCTCTTCGCCGTCTAGAGCTAATCGTCGCCGCGGAATTAGAGAGAGAAGAAGAGAACCACACATGGCTTCTCTATTATGAGGATTAGAGAGATTTAGAACTAGCTCTAGTTATATCAACTCCAACTTAGAACTAGAACTAGAGAACTAGAGGAGGTTCTAAAACTTGTGTGTCACCAAGGGCCAAAATCCTCTAGGATATATAGGTTGGAGGGAGCACAAGGGGAGGAGGGACTCCTCCCCCCTTGCGCCGGCCCTAGGGGTGGAGGAGTCCCCCTCCACCTCCAGTTCGGCCACCCCTACCTTGTCATACAAGCTAAGGGCACCATAGATTGTTATTGGGCCCACTTGGCCTTTTATATTTTCCTTGACCCGTTGATATTTAATTAATTATAAAAGCCTCCTAATAAATAGTAGAACCTTTTATTATTAATTTAACATCTTTGAAAATATTTTCCACCTATATATTAATATCCGGTAAACACCGAAACTCTTCCTATAAGTCCGAGACGCTTCCGGTTTCTCTTGAAACTATTTGTATTATTAATGAAACTATTTCGTAAATTTTCTCATAACTCTTACACAACTAACACTCAACAGACCGTGATTCCCTTAAGCATGTGACCCTGTAGGTTCGGTAAAACATATACATGAACAAAACCCCTTTCGTTCAATGACCAATAGTGGAACCGTGGACATCCATATTGATCCCTATGAATACACTAATTGCATTCAAGTGAACCTTTGGTTATCATGTGCTATTCCCTTTGCTTCACGATACTTTAGAAAACCCTAGGTGAGATATATCGGTATCCTCTTGAGTCATTCTCATCCTCACTATACCTGTCTCCTCGTTATCGGTTTTGTTCTTCTTTCTCGTTGACATGTTCTGGCATCCCTGTGACCTATTCACCTATTTCTGGCCAGATGATGATGGGTGTTATCACACTGGAAGGGCCCTAAGAATATCTTTCCATCATCGGAGGACCAAATTCCACTCTTGAGCTATCTAGTCCCTTCTCAAACTTCCCGACGAACCTAAAAGTTATCGTTATGATCACTGTGTTACAGAAAAGGGATGGAAAGATATCTCATGGTCGGAGGATGCACATATTCGTCATAATGCTCGTAGTCCCCGCACAATAATACCTCTCCATTGCTTGTATCATGTACTATAGTTGCATTTAGTTTCTATGTCTTTTGTTGATGGCATAAACGTAGCAATGCATGTTGTGTTAGTCATATGGTGGAGGTTAAGATATGCACCAGGGTGCGGTGCTTAATTGTGTAGGGCTTTCACGTGTTGGTAATGCCTGAAATTGTGTCTCCATTATAGTGGATTAAAGCTCTACCGCGTGTTACTGGGCTTGGATAGAACTGATGTACCCTTTTATTTATTTTAGTACCGAAGATTACTTGTAATCTTTAGATTCTTTTTAACATTTGTGGTTGAGGGTCAAGGCACTCACAACGCATTGACTTTTATGTGTTGCAATGGATCCAAAGTAGACTAATACTTGCTCACAAACTTGAAAGAAAACACTCTAGTTTTGATATACATATATCACTTAAAATATATTATGTTTCACTCAAAATATATTTCTCGGGTTATTTTGATGAGGTGAGGGAGGGATGTGGTTGGTTTCAAGATACTAAGCGATTTTCTGCAAATTGGAGTAGAAAAGTGGGCTATTGTTGTAAAAAGGTCTCAACTTACCTCACAATCGTTAGATGCAAATCTAATGGTCAGAAATGACGACTGGCAGACACACTAACTGAAGAAAATATGCCCTAGAGGCAATAATAAAGTTGTTATTTTATATTTCCTTATTCAGGATAAAGTTTTATTATTCATGCTAGAATTGTATTGATCGAAAACCTAAATACATGTGTGAATACATAAACATACACAGTGTCCCTAGTGAGCCTCTACTTGACTAGCTCCTTAATCAAAGATGGTTAAGGTTTCCTAACCATGAGTTGTCATTTGATAACGGGATCACATCGTTAGGAGAATGATGTGATGGACAAGACCCATCTGTTAGCCTAGCATTATGATCGTTTGGTTTTATTGCTATTGCGTTCTTCATGTCAAATACATATTCCTTCGACTATGAGATTACGCAACTCCCGGATATCAGAGGAATGCCTTGTGTGCTATCAAACGTCACAACGTAACTGGGTGATTATAAAGATGTTCCACAGGTATCTCCGGAGGTGTTTATTGAGTTGGCATAGATCGAGATTAGGATTTGTCACCCCTAGTATCAGACAGGTATCTCTGGGCCCTCTCAGTAATACACATCACAAGCTTGCAAGAAAACAACTAAGGAGTTAGTTACGAGGTGATGTATTATGGAACGAGTTAAGAGACTTGCCGGTAACGAGATTGAACTAGGTATGAAGATACCGATGATCGAATCTTGGGCAAGTAACATACCGATAGACAAAGGGAATTACATATGTTGTCATAATAGTTCAACCTATAAAGATCTTCGTAGAATATGTAGGAGCCAATATGGGCATCCAGGTTCCGCTATTGGTTATTGACCGGAGAGGTGTCTCGGTCATGTCTACATAGTTCTCGAACCCGTAGGGTCCGCACGCTTAACGTTCGATGATGATATAGTATTATATGAGTAATGTGATTTGGTGACCGAATGTTGTTCGGAGTCCCGGATGAGATCACGGACATGACGACGAGTCTCGAAATGTTCGAGAGGTAAATATATATAGGATGTTGGTATTCGGACACCGAAAGTATTCCGGAGGGTACTGGTTACATATCGGGTCACCGGAAGGGGTTTCGCCCCCCCCCCCCCCCCCCCAACCCCCCCCCCCCCCCCGGCAAAAGATATGGGCCTTATGGGCCAAGAGGGGAAACACACCAGCCACTAGGGGCTGGTACGCACCCTGCTACCTCTTGAGCATGTGTTGGTTTTCCCTTGAAGAGGAAAGGGTGATGCAACAAAGTAGCGTAAGTATTTCCCTCAGTTTTTGAGAACCAAGGTATCAATCCAGTAGGAGACTACACGCAAATCGCCTAGTACCTGCACAAACAATCAAGAACCTTGCAACCAATGCGATAAAGGGGTTTTCAATCCCTTCACGGCCACTTGCAAAAGTGAGATCTGATAAAGATAATAAGATAAATATTTTTGGTATTTTTGTTGTATAGATTGAAAAGTAAAGATTGCAAAATAAATAGTAAACTAGAATTATAGATCGGAAACTTATATGATGTAAAGTAGACCCGGGGGCCATAGGTTTCACTAGTGGCTTCTCTCAAGATAGCATATATTACGATGGGTGAACAAATTACTGCCGAGAAATTGATAGAAAAGCGCATAGTTATGAGAATATCTAGGCATGATCATGAACATAGGCATCACGTCCGTGTCAAGTAGACCGAAACGATTCTGCATCTACTACTATTACTCCACACGTCGACTGCTATCCAGCATGCGTCTAGAGTATTAAGTTCATAAGAACAGAGTAACGCATTAGGCAAGATGACATGATGTAGAGGGATAAACTCAAGCAATATGATATAAACCCCATCTTTTTATCCTCGATGGCAACAATACAATACATATGTGTCGGTTCCCTTTCTGTCACTAGGATCGAATACTGATGAAGCTATGTACCTAGGGTAGGGTCATGGATCTGTCCAACATACCCTCCCCAAGGACATCTCTACAAAGAATCAGAAGCAGTCGAAGAGAAACCATCATCCACTCGACCATGAAGATGTGCTCACTCGACCACCTTGAAGACACTCGACCACCAGAAGATGAGAAACCTTCCACTCTGCAACGGTCAGGGTTTAAACCATAGCTTTATGAGCATTTACAACACTTTACTTCAGACGTTACCAGTAACGCTCCTCCTTTATGGGCATTGAACCCTGTGTAACGGAGGGGAGCTGGGGTCCTAGCGCACTCTATATAAGCCAAGCCCCTCCTCTGGGACAGGGGTTCGCACTTTCTGTAATTCACACGCATATATTCAGTCGACCGCCTCCGGGGTCCGAGACGTAGGGCTGTTACTTCCTCCGGGAAGGGCCTGAACTCGTAAAACTCATGCGTACAACTTCTCCATAGCTAGGATCTTGCCTCTACATTCCTACCCCCCTATTATACTGTCAGTCTTAGAACCACGACAGTTGGCGCCCACCGTGGGGCAGGTGTCTTAGCGACTTGTTGGAGAAGTTGCAATTTTTCCGATCCCCTCCATCATGGTTCCAGGCGGAGGTTTAGCTGAGGGCCGCGAGATCCGTCTCGGCGCGCTCGTGTTTGTCGCCGATGACTCCGCTTGGCTTCAGGAGGCTCCACTCGACGCCGACGCGCTCCCCGCTCGTGGGGCGACGCACTTTCGCGCGTGCGTCCGCGGCGTCCTCCTGCGGCAGCCATCGACCCAGTATCAGTTGACTCCAGCAGCTCCGGTCGGTCGAGGCTTCAGCGGTGGGTGAAGCATGCGGTGGCCCGCCAGTCGGCCAGCCCTCAAGTCACGGCGATCGAGCCCGACGAAACTCTCTACAGCATGTTTGATCTGTCGACTGGCTCCATAGAGACCGCATCCGAGTGTGACAGCAGCGACTCGGCGGTGGAAGTCCTGATGGTCAATGGATCACACAGCCCTCCTGGCTTCAACCGTGAAGACGGAGGCGACGGGAACAGCGATCCGTCGCGCGTTCACGAGGAGTACCGCCCCGAACCCCTCTCCTCGCAGCAGAGGGAGGAACTTCGCCGCCGGAACATGGATGCACTGCATACTCCTATAGTTGGAGAAACCCCTGAGGCCCAGACCTTGGAGCAGGCGCGCTTGGCCAACCTGGCTGAGCGCACTCGACTAGAGAACCTCCAGCACGCACTCGACGATCGCGCTCGACAACGTGCTCCTGAGTCCAGTCGACGCCATCTTTTTCCACCTCTGACTCAGGTATACCGAACCCCGATCCAGAATCTAGCAGCTGCTGCCCGGATAGCAGAGTCGATCCAACCTTCCCAATCAGAAGCTGGCCGAGGTCTGGTGCAGATTAGAGCCTTGCTCCGGGCAGCGGGAGAGCAAAATACTGTCGTATCTCAGTTGCGGAATAGGATCCATAGCAGATCCGTGGTCGCAGACACAGTTCAGTCGGCCCATAGCCCAAGATCGCCCCCGAGGCGTGAGGGACGTGGAGATCGACGTGATCAGTACAGAAACCGAGAGCGGTATGATCGCCGAGCCGATCGTGATGATTGCCGTCGAGTGCCCACGCCTCCTCCAAGAAGTGGGTCATACGTGCCTCGGCCACATGAAGACAGACGCCCTCACAGTGTCGGACGAGGTATTCCAGTCGACCCAAGGGAGCCAGGCTTTGATGCGAGATCTATTCTCGTGCAGGGCTTGGTCGACAGAAACAGAGCTCACCGAGAGGGCCATGACAGAGATCCGCAAACCAGCAACAGGGTGCATGTCTCAGGTCCAGAGTGCTTCAGCAGAGCTATCAGAGCTGCGGTGATTCCCCCCAACTTCAGGTTGGCGACTGGAGTCAGTAAGTTCACCGAAGAGTACAAGCCTGACACTTGGCTTGAAGACTACCGAGTGGCTGTCCAGATTGGTGGTGGCAATGATGAAGTGGCCATGAAACACCTTCCTCTGATGTTGGAGGGCTCGGCTAGAGCATGGCTGAATCAGTTGGCGCCTGGCAGCATCTATACTTGGGAAGATCTCGCTCGAGTGTTTGTCAGAACATTCGAAGGCACTTGCAAACGGCCGGCAGGTTTGACAGAATTACAATGTTGTGTTCAGAAACCGAATGAAACTTTGAGGGATTATATCCAGAGGTGGATCACCCTACACCACACGGTAGAAGATGTGTCAGATCATCAGGCAATTTGTGCCTTTAAGGAAGGTGTCAGGTATCGGGAGTTGAATATGAAATTCGGCCGGACAGGAAATATGACTCTGGCTCGGATGATAGAAATTGCCACCAAGTATGCCAATGGTGAAGAAGAAGAACGACTCCGGAGTGGCAAGCACAAAGCAGTCGCCCACGAAGCCGGAGGAGGAAACTCCGGTCGGAAACAAAAGCGGAAGGCCGAGCCAGCTGCTCCTGGTGAAGCCTTGGCTGTGGTTCAAGGAAAGTTCAAGGGGAAGCCCAAGGGGCCGTGGAACCCCAAGAAAGTAAAAGATCAAGATGGAAATGACGTGTTGGATTTGCCGTGCCACATCCACACCAAAAAAGATGAAGAGGGTAATTTCATTTACCCGAAGCACACCACTCGGCAGTGTCGGCTCCTAATCCAGCAATTCCGAGAGAAACAGCCCAAGGAAAAGGAGAAGGAAGCAGACAAGGCTGAAGATGAGGAAGGAGATGATGATGGTTATCCCCACGTGAATTCCACTCTGATGATTTTTGCTGACGTTGAGAGCAAAAGTCGATTGAAAGTTATCAACAGAGAAGTGAACATGGTCGCTCCAGTGACACCCAGTTACTTGAAGTGGTCACAGACTGCCATTACATTCGACCAGTCTGACCATCCAGCGCACATAGCCACCCCTGGGAGGCAAGCACTGGTGGTCGACCCGGTGGTCGAAGGCACTCGACTGACAAAGGTCCTGATGGACGGTGGCAGTGGCCTGAACATACAGTATGCAGAGACGTTGAAGGGAATGGGAATTCCGATGTCCAGACTCAGTGAAAGCAATATGAGTTTCCACGGGGTCATCCCAGGCAAGAAGGCTGCATCCCTTGGTCAGATTGCGCTTGACGTGGTTTTCGGTGATTCTAAAAATTACCGCAAAGAAAAGTTGACATTTGAAGTTGTGGATTTCCACAGTGCTTATCATGCAATTCTGGGCAGGCCAGCTTATGCACGATTTATGGCTCGACCGTGTTACGTGTACCTCAAACTGAAGATGCCTGGTCCCAAAGGAGTGATCACTATCTCTGGTAATCGTAAGAAGGCAGAAGAGTGCTTCCAGAAGGGCTCAAAGATCACCGATGCTCAGATGGCCGTGGTAGAATTGCAAGAATACCAGAAAAATGCAAATCCGAGTGACTTGTTGCGAGCCAAGAAGCCAGCCACAGATTCAGCATTCCAGTCGTCCGGTGAAACGAAGTCGATTCACATTCACCCGACAGATCCCAATGCTGCTCCGACTCACATTTCAACCACACTCGACTCCAAATAGGAAGAAGCGCTCATCCAGTTCCTCCATGAGAACTGGGACATCTTTGCATGGAAGCCTTCTGACATGCCGGGTGTTCCCAGGGGACTGGCTGAGCATCGTTTGCGAGTCGACCCAAAGGTGAAACCAGTCAAAGAGCATCTTCGACGGTCCGCCGTACAGAAGAGAAAGGCAATCGGTGAAGAGGTGGCTCGGCTTTTGGCAGCTGAGTTTATCCGAGAGATTTACCACTCCGAGTGGTTAGCCAATGTTGTCATGGTTCCAAAGAAGGACGACTCACTTCACATGTGCATTGATTTCAAGCATATCAATCGGGCCTACCCGAAAGATCACTTTCCTCTCCCTCGCATCGACCAGATAGTCGACTCGACTGCAGGGTGCGAGCGTTTGTCCTTTTTGGACGCCTACTCCGGGTACCACCAGATCCGTCTGTACGGACCCGACGAGATAAAAACAGCTTTTATCACCCCATTTGGGTGCTTCTGTTATGTCACAATGCCATTCGGTTTGAAGAATGCCGGAGCCACATTCATGCGGATGATTCAGAAGTGCCTGCTCACTCAGATTAGTCGGAATGTGGAAGCATACATGGATGACATTGTGGTCAAGTCACGTAAAGGTTCCGACCTACTGATTGACCTTGCTGAAACCTTTGCCAACCTCAGAAGGTATGATATCAAGCTCAATCCATGAAAGTGCACGTTTGGAGTTCCGGGCGGAAAGTTACTCAGTTTCCTTGTTTCCGAACGAGGAATCGATGCTAACCCAGAGAAAGTGGGCGCTATACTCCGAATGAAACGCCCTGTGCGTGTGCATGATGTCCAGAAGCTTACTGGTTGCTTGGCTGCCCTAAGTCGATTCATTTCTCGCCTCGGTGAAAAGGCGCTGCCTCTTTACCGACTGATGAAGAAATCAGACAAGTTCGAGTGGGCCCTAGAAGCTGATGTAGCGTTTGCAGAGCTAAAAGCCCTGCGTTCCACCTAGCCGGTGCTTGCTGCTCCAATCAGCAAAGAGCCTCTACTGCTTTATATAGCAGCCACTGGACAAGTCGTCAGTACAGTACTTATGGTCGAGCGGGAAGAAGAAGGAAAAGCTTATAAAGTTCAATGCCCAGTTTATTATATTTCTGAAGTCCTGGCCCCGTCAAAGCAGAGATATCCTCACTATCAGAAGCTTGTCTATGGGATTTACATGACCACGAAGAAGGTTGCACACTATTTCTTGGATCACTCTGTTACAGTCGTCAGCGACGCTCCATTGTCAGAGATTCTGCACAACAGAGATGCAACTGGTCGAGTGGCAAAATGGGCGATTGAACTCGTTCCCTTGGATATCAAGTTGGAGGCAAAGAAAGCTATCAAGTCCCAAGCAATAGTAGATTTCCTCGCCGAGTGGATCGAACAGCAACTGCCGACTCAAGTTCACTCGGAGCACTGGACCATGTTCTTTGACGGATCCAAAATGCTGAATGGTTCTGGTGCTGGGGTAGTTCTGGTATCCCCCCGAGGAGACAGGCTCAGATATGTCCTCCAGATTCACTTTGATTCCTCCAATAATGAAGCAGAATATGAAGCACTCCTGTATGGGTTGCGCATGGCCATCTCACTCGGCGTCCGTCGCCTCATGGTCTATGGAGACTCAGATTTGGTAGTTAATCAAGTGATGAAGGAGTGGGATGTCAGAAGCCCAGCCATGACTGGTTACTGCAACGCGGTGTGGAAGCTTGAGAAGAAGTTTGAAGGGTTAGAGCTCCACCACATACCCGACTGAAAAAGCAAGCAGCTGATGACTTGGCAAAGATAGGTTCCAAGAGAGAAGCCATTCCCAGCAATGTGTTTTTGGAGCATATTCACACGCCGACAGTTCAGGAAGATCCTTTTACTGAAGAGCCCCCGCAACCTAAGAGCGCCACAGATCCGACTGAAGTCGAGGTCCCAGCCGCGGTCGACCTGATCATGGATATTCTGGCCATTACTCCCGACTGGACGGTGCCTTACATTGCGTACATCCTCAGGAAAGAACTCCCATAGGATGAGGAAGAGGCTTGACAGATCGTCCGTCGATCCAAGGCCTTTACTGTGATAAGAGGACAACTGTTCAGGGAAAGCGTGACTGGAGTCGGTCAGAAATGCATAACACCAGAAGAAGGTCGAATGATCCTCAATGACATCCACTCATGGACCTGTGGTCACCATGCGTCCTCTCGGGCCATCGTGGCTAAAGCATACCGAGCTGGATTCTATTGGCCACGAGCAAATGAAATGGCGAAAGATATAGTCGACAGATGTGAAGGCTGCCAGTTTTACTCCGACATGTCTCACAAGCCAGCGTCAGTCCTGAAGACCATCCCTCTCATCTGGCCTTTTGCTGTTTGGGGACTGGATATGGTCGGACCACTGAGAACTAGCAGGAGCGGCTTCACTCATGTGCTCGTTGCAGTCGACAAGTTTACCAAATGGATCGAAGCTGAACCTATCAAGAACCTTGATGCTAGCACCGTTGTCAGTTTTATCAGAGAATTGAAATTCAGATATGGAGTCCCACACAGCATCATCACGGACAATGGGTCGAACTTCGATTCTCATGAGTTCAGAGCTTTTTGCGCTTCTCAAGGCACTCGAGTCGACTATGCTTCGGTCGCTCACCCGCAGTCGAACAGACAAGCAGAAAGAGCCAATGGCCTAATTCTCAAAGGACTGAAACCCCGACTGATGCGTGATCTCAAACACCCAGCAGGCGCTTGGGTTGATGAACTTCCGTCAGTTCTGTGGGGTTTAAGGACAACTCCTAATCGGTTGACCAGACGAACTCCTTTCTTCTTAGTTTATGGAGCCGAAGCTGTTCTGCCAAGTGACCTGCTCCACAACGCACCCCGAGTCGAGCTCTTCTCCGAAGAGGAAGCAGAGCAGGCCCGACAAGATTCAGTCAATTTCTTAGAGGAGGAAAGAGAGATGGCCTTGATCTGGTCGACCATTTATCAGCAAGACTTGCGTCGATTCCATGCCAGAAATGTGAAGGGTCGAGCCTTTCAAGAAGGAGACCTGGTTCTTCGAGTAGATCAACATAAACCACACAAGCTCGCCCCGACTTGGGAAGGCCCCTTCATCATCACCAAAGTTCTCCACAATGGAGCATACCATCTTTACACTATTGAGCATCAGAAAGATGAGCCACGGGCTTGAAATGTGGAGCTGCTCCGCCCCTTTTATACTTAAGCACTCGTTCGAATAAAATGTAATAAGAAACACCTTTGTAATTTGTTTATCAAAGACAAGAGCTTATGGTCCTATCATTCGATTGTTATGTTCTTATTTACTTCTGAAATCCCCCAGTGGGTGGGCTTAGTCGCGAAACCGTTTCGCCTAAGTTCGAAAGAAAATCCTACCGAGTGGAGAGCAATCCTCCCACTCAGGGGCTTAGCTGCAGTCCAGTACTCGCCTAAGTTCTCTCACTAGGAGGCTTAGCTGCAGTCCGGTACTCGCCTAAGTTTGAAGAAAATTCCTACCGAGTGGAGAGCAATCCTCCCACTCGGGGGCTTAGCTGCAGTCCAGTACTCGCCTAAAGTTCTCTCACTAGGGAGACTTAGCTGCAGTCCAGTACTCGCCTAAGTTTGAAAAAATCCTACCGAGTGGAGAGCAATCCTCCCACTCGGGGCTTAGCTGCAGTCCAGTACTCGCCTAAGTTCTCTCACTAGGAGACTTAGCTGCAGTCCAGTACTCGCCTAAGTTTGAAAAAATCCTACCGAGTGGAGAGCAATCCTCCCACTCGGGGGCTTAGCTGCAGTCCAGTACTCGCCTAAGTTCTCTCACTAGGAGACTTAGCTGCAGTCCAGTACTCGCCTAAGTTTGAAAAAATCCTACCGAGTGGAGAGCAATCCTCCCACTCGGGGGCTTAGCTGCAGTCAGTACTCGCCTAAGTTCTCTCACTAGAGACTTAGCTGCAGTCCAGTACTCGCCTAAGTTTGAAAAAATCCTACGAGTGGAGAGCAATCCTCCCACTCGGGGGCTTAGCTGCAGTCCAGTACTCACCTAAGTTCTCTCGCTAGAGACTTAGCTGCAGTCCGGCACTCGCCTAAGTTTGAAAAAATCCTACCGAGTGGAGAGAAATCCTCCCACTCGGGGGCTTAGCTGCAGTCCAGTACTCGCCTAAGTTCTTCTCTCACTAGAGACTTAGCTGCAAGTCCAGTACTCGCCTAAGTTTGAAAAAATCCTACCGAGTGGAGAGCAATCCTCCCACTCAGGGGCTTAGCTGCAGTCCAGTACTCGCCGAAGTTCTCTCACTAAGAGACTTAGTTGCAGTCCAGTACTCGCCTAAGTTTGAAAAAATCCTACCGAATGGAGGGCAATCCTCCCACTCGGGGGCTTAGCTGCAGCCAGTACTCGCCTAAGTTCTCTCACTAGGAGACTTAGCTGCAGTCTAGTACTCCCCTAAGTTTGAAAAATCCTACCGAGTGGAGAGCAATCCTCCCACTTGGGGGCTTAGCTGCACTCCAGTACTCGCCCAAGTTCTCCCACTAGGAGACTTAGCTGCAGTCCAGTACTCGCCTAAGTTTGAAAAAATCTTACCGAGTGGAGAGCAGTCCTCCCACTCGGGGGTCTTAGCTGCAGTCCAGTACTCGCCTAACTCCGAAACATACTCCCTATCCGCCAGGACGACGAGGTGCAGGTCGACTGCAACCTTCTCCTTCGGAGCTACGGCACAAGTACAACGTACGCTCCATCCCTATCCGCAAGGACGACGAGGTGCAGGTTGACTGCAACCTTCTCCTTCAGAGCTACGGCACAAGTACAACGTCCGCTCCATCCCTATCCGCAAGGACGACGAAGCGCAGGTCGACTGGAGCCACCACCTCAGAGCTGCATCTCCAGCGCAAAGACTATTCCGAGCAGTGAGCAAAGTCCATTCGAAGGCAAACACAAGCACATTCGGAGATAAACCAAATTCGGATAAATCCTAAAAGTTCCAAGCAGCAAATCAAAAGTACTCGGGCATCAAGCCTGAAGAATTTCAACGGTTACAGCAATCACTCGGGATTCCGAGGCAAATTTAAAGCAGATTCAAGTTTCATAAGTTTGTTCACTCGGCCAGAGGAGGGCTGACAGGCTCCACGAATGAGTCCAGGTCGATCCCAACAGCGATCCGAGTGGCGGCATCAATGAGAGTCTCCATGAAGGACTAGAAGTCATGCTTTTTGGTGTTAGCAACTTTGATTGCAGCCAGCTTTTCTTCACGAGCCTCCTTGCAATGGACTCGCACCAAGGACAGCGCCACGTCAGCACCACACCGTGCGGAGGATTTCTTCCATTCTTGCACTCGGTCAAGGATCTCGTTCAGTTGAGTCATCAGTGATTCCATGTCATTTTGAAGCGTCGCCCTCAGCCAAAGCGATGAGTCGATTCGGGAGACTACCTCCTTCAGGCGCACGATGTAGCTTGTGGCGCTTGCGATACGGGACTCCAGTCGGAGCACGTTCATTGCAGTTTCATCGCAGACTGGAGAAGCGATAGGGTCCATAACCGTCTCGACCCTTCCAGTTTCCTCGTCGAAGTCTTGGCAGAATTCTGCAGCCAAAAAATTAGTGAATCGACCGAGCAAGATCTGATCGCAAGCATCAACACAGTCGGTTTAAAAGAAATACCTTCCAGCATGAGATAGAGTTTCTTGGCAAGAGTCCTCAGATAAGCTTCTGTGTCATTCCTCTTGCGGATCGCAGACTCCAACTTTTCATTCAGGACAACCTTGTCCTTCTTCAGACTGGTCACTTCGCGGTTAGCTTCATTAAGACAAAATTTCAGTTTGTTCACCTCCCCTTCCAGCGTTCCGATTGAAGCAAGCTTCTGGTCTGCGAGAGCAGTTTTATCTTGGGCTGCTTTTTGCGCAGCGGCAAGGTTCGAGTCCTTCTTCTCCAGAGCCAACTTCATTTTCTCTACAAAAGAAGCAATCGAATCAAAGAAGAGATCAAAGAAATATATTGAAAGTCATTCAACAGTCAGTTACCTTCCATACCAGCGGCTTCACCTTGAGCTTTCTTTAGATTCTGCTGGGCCAATTCCAAGTCGAGGTTGAGTTGCCTCTGCTTCTCCTCAAGTTCAGCAAACTTGGAAATAAGAGTACAAGACTTCTGCAGAAGGCGAAAGACGGATCAGTCGATAAGATCAAAGATTGTTTACTTCCGAGTGAATAAAACCTAAAGAAGTTCACTTAGACCCCAGCCGACTGCACACAGTCGACTGCGGTCTCAAGGGCTACACCCAGCGGGTGCACTTGGCGTGCCCCCGCTGACTAAGACCCAACTCGACCGGTCCACCCGGACCAAAAAAAAAGTTGTTCAGACCACAGTCGACTGCGGTCTCGGGGACTACACCCAGTGGGTGCACTTGGTGTGCCCCCACCAGTTCAAATCCTACTCGACCGGTCCGCCTGAGTCGAGTGTAAGAAATGAAAAAGAAAGGAAAGTAGAACTCGGACCCTAGTCGACTGCCAGCAGTTGACCGCGGTCTCGGGGACTACACCCAGTGGGTGCACTTAGCGTGCCCCCACCAGTTCAGATCCCACTCGCCCAGACCGAGTGGAAGAACGAAACTACCAAAAACAACAAAACACCCAGTGGGTGCCCTAATTCGACGCAAACAATAGGAGATTGTGTAGAAGAAGATTTTTCGGGTAACATATCCTCATAGAGCAAAAGCAGTCGAAAAGTCTACTCACCTGGACATTGGCCCGAACAGCAGCACTGGCGTCATAGGCAGCCTGGCTGTTCTCATGCACCGTCTTCACCCGCTCCATCATCATGTCAGCCTGTCGGATGGCTTCTGCAGCCGCTTCCGACTGGTTGTCCGTGACGGGATAGCTGGTGAAAAAGTGAGCAGACGACCTAGGTACGGCGACTTGGAGCTCCGTGGCGTGGAGTTGGACGACTGAAGGAATCACAGGTGCAGTCGACGGTGCGGGGTGCTCACTCGACAAGGGTGCAACGAAGGTCACAGAGGCCCTGCCCGCGTCTTCAGGTTGACGGACGGGAGGTGTCGTAGTTGGTTCTTGCCGAGACATCCTGCCAGCTGCTACCTTCTTGCTCTTCTTGGGCTTAAGAGCCACATCTTCATCATCATCTGGAAGATCGATGACGTTGGGTGGAGCTGCAAGGCAGATCATTCGACCCCAAGTGAACCACTAGAACGCAATCGACCAAGGAATCAAGAACAAAGTCACAAGAGTTTATACCTGGGTTGGAGGTTACCGCATCTTCCATCTCCTCGTCCCGGTACTAGAGAGAAGAGGTTCCTAATGTAGCAGCACTGCAAAGACCCGCATTCAATCAGTTACGTCCGGTTAATTGAGTCGACGAAAAGGACAAGTCACATGATTACCCGGAGATAGTAGGGACGGTCACTTTGATCCTGCGCAAAGCCTTTGGCAGTTTGGAGGAGGTGGCTTTCGGTGCTTTCGGCGCTGGAGGCGGCACAACTTTGGACTGCTTTGGCGCCTTCTCAGCCGGTGTTGGGGAAGACGTCCTGGGACGCTTCAAAGACTGTCCAATCGGCGCGGTCACCAAGTTCGGAGTGCTCGCCGGGTCGTGAGCGTGTTTGGATCTCCTCTCCCTGCGAGGAGGCGAGTCGACTTCTTCGTCATCAGTCAATTCGTCGCTCTCCTCGGCATCCGAGTGCCCCTCGCCACTCTCGCCCCCGCTCGCTTCTTCCTCGACATCTTGCTCCTGCACTCCGTTGGGCATTGAGTACATGTCGATGAGGGCCTGAAAAGACAACGATCGAAAGAAATTCAGTCGACCATCAACAAGATGTCGCACAGTGAATCGGAAAGATACTTGGTAAAATAGAATCATACCTGCTCCGGCTGATGCGAGTGGTCGAATGGAATCACCCTCCGAGTCGGGAAGGGTCATGGCTGAGAAGGTACTCTTGCTCCTCATCTGGATCCCCAGACCCCCGCACATCTGGATCACTTGTGTCCTCTCGTCACTCGGATTGGCCTTTTTGACCGACTGGGAGCGGCAGGTGAAGATGTGTTTGAAAAGACCCAAGTGCGGTCGATAGCGCCAGAAATTTTCACACATCGACATGAAAGCAGCCAGATAGACTATGGTGTTTGGAGTGAAATGGTGGAGCTGAGCCCCAAAGAAGTTCAAAAAACCCTGGAAAAAAGGATGGGGAGACAGTGAGAATCCGTGATGTACGTGGGTGGCGAGGAGAACACACTCACCCTCCCTTGGCTGCGGCTCGGTCTCGTTCCCCAGGAGCCGTGCCGACTTGTGGGGGATCAGTCCCCCTTCCACCAGGTCATCGAGGTCATCCTGGGTGATTGTCGAGCGGATCCAGTCACCCTGGATCCAGCCCGGCGGCAGGCCGGATCTCGACGAGGATCTGCCCCGGCTGGTCCGCTTGCCCATCGCCTTCGTGGTCGCCTTCTTCGCGCGCTCCAGCGCCACCGTCTTCTCTTTCCCAATGGCGACGGGTCGAGTTCGAGCGAGGGTCTGGCGACGAGAGTGGAAGCGAGCGTGGCAGAGAGATCGGGGGAAGAAGAAGAGAGAATGGGAGCGCACGGGGCAGGGGCCTGGTCCGGTGCCTTTTATAAGGTCGTCCCCCGAGTGACTGACTGGTGGACCCAGACGATCTAAACAAATCCCGCAACAGTCGCGCGCGCAGTACGTGGTGAAAAAGGTGGCGCGAGGATCGAGGAGACTTGCCTAATCCGTCCCGATAACCACGGTTCTCCCCGTCTGGCGCACTTCCAAAAATTCGAATCCCGCGAAATCCGCAGAGAGCAGAGCAACTTGCCAGACTAAAGACAAACATCCTCTACATTATCATTTGGAATTCTACCACGAAAATTCACTCGACAAAAACCAAGAATGGACCAAGGCGACTGCGAAAGGAGTCGACGGCGTCCCCTCAACTCACTGTTCCAGAACAAGATATACTCATGGCACAAAGAATGGGTCGGAAGTGTCCCCAACTCCTTCCCCACTCAAACCCTGATCCATTCGGGGGCTAATGATGAAGCTATGTACCTAGGGTAGGGTCATGGATCTGTCCAACATACCCTCCCCAAGGACATCTCTACAAAGAATCAGAAGCAGTCGAAGAGAAACCATCATCCACTCGACCATGAAGATGTGCTCACTCGACCACCTTGAAGACACTCGACCACCAGAAGATGAGAAACCTTCCACTCCGCAACGGTCAGGGTTTAAACCATAGCTTTATGAGCATTTACAACACTTTACTTCAGACGTTACCAGTAATGCTCCTCCTTTATGGGCATTGAACCCTGTGTAACGGAGGGGAGCTGGGGTCCTGGCGCACTCTATATAAGCCACCCCTCTCCTTTGGGACAGGGGTTCGCACTTTCTGTAATTCACACGCATATATTCAGTCGACCGCCTTCAGGCTCCGAGACGTAGGGCTGTTACTTCCTCCGGCAAGGGCCTGAACTCGTAAAATTCGTGCGTACAACTCCTCCATAGCTAGGATCTTGCCTCTACATTCCTACCCCAAATTCTACTGTCAGTCTTAGAACCACGACAAGCACCGCAAGATTGAACCCAAAGCTAAGCACTTCTCCCATTGCAAGAAAGATCAATTTAGTAGGCCAAACTAAACCGATAATTCGAGGAGACTTGGAAAGATATCAAATCAAGCATATAAGAATTTAGAGAAGAATCAAATATTGTTCATAGATAATCTTGATCATAAACCCATAATTCATCGGATCTTGGCAAACACACCGCAAAAAGTATTGCATCAATTAGGTCTCCAAGAACATCGAGGAGAACTTTGTATTGAGAACCAAAGAGAGAGAAGAAGCCATCTAGCTAATAACTATGGACCCGAAGGTCTATGGTAAACTACTCACACGCACAAATGAAATACTAATAATACAATACTGTACTATTATTGAGACACACACACGCACACTATAGAAAATGGGATTAACTACACTACATGAATGTAGGTTTTGGTTGTAGTAGTAGTATATTGTAGGGGAAGGAAGATTGATGGATCTGATTTTGTTTGTTGGACTGAAAAGGCTATGTGAGCTCGTGCGCCTGGGATTCTTATCCCCCATGCCCCCAGGGTTTGTCTCGGGCTCTCGCTATCCTATTCTGCTTTCTCCGTCCCTCCCTGTAGGTAGAGCACTGCACCCTTTTTTTAAGGGGGAGCTCATGACAGGGAGATTCTCGCCCGAGGGACAGGCTTCTTGTGCTCCCTCGTCTCTCTCTCTCTCCAGGATGGATTTTTCCTTCCTCCTCGTCTCGCTTTCGGATTGGATGCGTGTGCGGGTTCAGTGCCTCTCATGGGCCGGGACTGACCGGGTCGACATTCTACAGTCTCGTCAGAATACGGTGATAACGAGCGGCGAGCCATTCTTGTGTTCGCGCACATGTCTTCCGATGAATGAATGTCGGTTTCTTCTTCTTCTTCTTCTTCTTCTTATTATTATTATTGTTATCTTCGCAATGCACATTCTTTGATTAATAATTCTTAGTAGTAGCACCGCCTTTTTCGAAACGAGATGGAAAAACATCTCGTGGTCGGAGGATGCGCACATCCCTCATACTGCTCCTAGTCCCCGTACAATAATACCTCTCCACTGCTTACGTACTATACTCTAGCTGCGTTTAGCTTTTATGTCTTTTGTTCTGAGCATAACCGTAGCGTTGCATCGGGCTTTGGTCATGTGGTGGTGAGATATGTACCGGGGGTGCGGTGCTTAATTGCGTGGGGCTTTCACGTGTCGGTAATGCCTGAAATTGTGTCTTCGTTACACTGGATTTTCTTTTAACACAGTACGGACGTAGACACTCATACATATGCACATACACTCACTTCACACCCTATTCCTATGAGCACCTCGGAGAGACTGAACCTGCACATCATCTTGAGATTGACGAAGTCACCACATACGCCTTCGTGGTCGACGGAAACATCTCCTCCCACTGAGATTGATGAAGTCGCCACGGACTATTAGTTCACTGGGCTTGGATAAAACTGATGTACTATTTGATTTATTTTGCCGAAGAAGACTAGTTGTGACCATAGATTTGTTTTTTTATTTTGTGGTGGAGGGTAAGGGCACTCCCAATGCTTGAGTCATAACACGTCATGATGGTCAGTAGAATAGGACAATCACCATAATGCATTGTCACTGAGGTGTCGTATAAGTCATATTGCATTTAATTGGTTTATATGGATCATATTAGCATGTCAACTATGTGGCCTAGTTATGGAGAGAAGAGAAGGGGCAAAAAACAGGAAGATAAGCCACATCAGATCAGATCTCCGCTACTTTGCCTACGATACATTTCCCTCCTCTCTCTTATTTCAATACAATGTCAACTCATTATTTGGTCTATGATACCGCACTAAGAGCATGATTAGTAATATAGCTAGCTTCTAGCTATATGAACATGCCATGTCATTGAGGGAGTCCTGGAATAAGGGATCCTCGGGCGTCCGGCCTGTTATCCATGGACCGGACTGATGGGCTGTGAAGACATGAAGGCCGAAGAATGTACCTGTGTTTGGATTGGACTCTCCTTGACGTGAAGGCAAGCTTGGCGACCGACTATGAAGATTCCTTCTTATGTAACCGACTCTATGTAACCCTAGATCCCCCCGGTGTCTATATAAACCAGAGGGGTTAGTCCGGAAAGGCCATATATATTCATTACCATAGTCATACAGGCTAGGCTTCTAGGGTTTAGCCATTACGATCTCGTGGTAGATCAACTCTTGTAACACTCATATTCATCAAGATCAATCAAGCAGGACGTAGGGTATTACCTCCATAGAGAGGGCCCGAACCTGGGTAAACATCGTGTCCCCCGTCTCCTGTTACCATCGATCCTAGACACACAGTTCGGGACCCCCTATCCGAGATCCACTAGTTTTGACACCGACATTGGTGCTTTCATTGAGAGTTCCACTGTGCCGTCGACGAAAGGTTTGATGGCCCATTCAATCATCTATAGTGACACTGTCCAAGGAGAAACTTTCCTCCTCGAACAGATCTTCGTGTTCAGCGGCTTCGTACTGCGGGCCAACTCGCTTGGCCATCTGGAGCAGATCGATAGCTACGCCCCTGGCCACCAGGTCAGATTTGGAAGCTTGAACTACGTCGCGGATATCCATGGAGACTTGATCTTCAATGGATTTGAGACCGCAGCGATCGCTCCCCCTCACCCCGATGAACATGACTTAAATCTATCATCGGATCACATCTAGGAGATGGTCCCTGTTGCTGCAACAGCCTTAGAACCGGAGAAAATCATGTCATCCGAGGCCACATAGTCTGCGGCATTGGATACGCACACGGACTCGGCACCCCGCAATATTTGCGTCAATGGAACTTCGGACTCGTCTCCGGCTATAAGTTCGGGACCGGGTACGCCTGCGGATACCGAGCTGGATCGGTTATCGGTTTTCGAATTTAGCGCCGCAGACATCTTTCGCCCCACCACCTCGCAAAAACAGGGACATAACAACTCGGGACCATACATACATCCTTCGGCAGGATCTGGACAGTAGAGCAGGACACCAGATCAATCTACGGATCGTGAGGACGCTTCCCGACTCGGGATGACGGCTACCTATTCGGACGTGACAAACCTAGTCACACCCGGGCCGATAACCGCAGACGGACTTCATCGAAGGTGCGCCATGACACGACCCAATATAGAGGTGCCGCACACCCTCTCTGCTTCACAGATGAGGTGCTGGATCACAAATTCCCCGAGGGGTTCAAGCCCGTCAATATTGAACCATACGATGGAACAACCGATCCCGCAGTATGGATTGTGGACTTTATTCTGCACATCCACATGGCCCGTGGAGACGACCTCCACGCCATCAAATACCTCCCACTAAAGCTCAAAGGGCCAGCTCGACACTGGCTAAATAGCCTGCCCAAAAATTCCATCGGCAGCTGGGAGGACTTAGAAGAAGCCTTCCTTGACAACTTCCAAGGTACATATGTCCGGCCACCTGATGCCGATGACTTAAGACACATAGTTCAACAACCTGGAGAATCAGCCAGAAAATTCTGGACTAGGTTCCTAACCAAAAAGAACCAGATCGTTGATTGTCCGGATGCCAAAGCCCTAGCGGCCTTTAAACACAGCATCCGCGACGAATGGCTAGCATGCCACCTTGGCCAATAAAAGCCGAATTCCATGGCAGCCCTTATGGCACTCATGACCCGCTTTTGCGCGGGTGAGGACAGCTGGCTGGCTCGTAGCAAAAACACAGCCAGCGAGACAGGCCCCTCCAAGGCCAAAAACAGCACCGACAAGCTCCGGCGCAATAGAAACAAACACCGAAGCAATGGCGACAACACCGATGACACCACCGATAACGCCGGATTCAACGGCTCCAAGTCCGGCCTGCGAAAGAAGCCCTACAAAAGGGATAGTGAGGGACCATCCAGCCTGGATCGCATACTCGGCCGTCCATGCCAGATACACGGCACCCCAGACAAACAAGCCAATCATACCAACAGGGATTGTTGGGTTTTCAAACAGGCTGGCAAGTTAAATGCCAAAAACAAGGAAAAGGGATCACAAAGTGAGGACGAGGACGAAGATCCCCGACAGCCGAACACTGGGGGGCAGAAGAAATTTCCCCCTCAAGTCAAAACGGTGAACATGATATACGCTACACACATCCCCAAAAGGGAGCGCAAGCGAGCACTTAGGGACATCTTCGCGGTAGAGCTAGTCGCCCCAAAACTCAATCCATGGTCATCATTCCTGATCACCTTCGATCGTCGAGATCACCCAACTAGTATCCGCCATGGCGGTTCAACCGCACTAGTCCTCGTCCCAATTATCGACGGGTTTCACCTAACATGTGTCCTGATGGATGGTGGTAGCAGCCTCAACCTGCTTTATCAGGACATAGTGCGGAAGATGGGCATTAACCTCTCACGAATCAAACCAACAAAGACTACCTTTAAACTAGTCATACCAGGCGTAGAGGCCCGCTGTATGGGCTCAATCACGCTGGAGGTGGTCTTCGGTTCTCTAGACAACTTCCGAAGTGAAGAGTTAATCTTCGATATCGCCCCCTTCCGCAGCGGCTACCACGCACTGCTCGGATGAACCGCGTTTGCTAGATTCAACGCAGTACCACACTATGCTTATCTTAAGCTCAAGATGCCCGGTCCACGCAGCGTCATAACAGTCAATGGCAATACTGAACGCTCGCTCTGAACAGAGGAGCACACCGCCGCCCTAGCAGCAAAGGTACAGAGCGGCCTTCTCAAGAAGCACCATAGTACGGCTGCCGAGCCCCTGGACATCATTAAGAGGTTCCAGACTACACTGCAACAGGACAGCGCGGCTCGTCAAGAGCTCGATTAGCAATTCGGCCTCCGTCCCAGTCTAGATGAAGCAGTGGCATTCGTACCACGGGTACATAATTACGCACTCAAAATTCCATGGACATCGACGGAGGCACAAGCTAGCCAGGGATCTACAGTTTGGTTAGACCGATCCCGGACACACATATAACTTTACTATCTCCTTTTCCCTTTTTTCCAGGTTTCTCTTATGCGGGCCTCCTTCGATGGCCTGATTAATGGTCCTGTCAAAGGACAAACACACCGGATTGACATGGAGCACAGACTTACATGGGAATCCCTAGAGGCTAACTAAACGATTACTCTATCCGTTTTCAGGACCCACACGCAGCTCGCCTTTGGTCGTGGCATGTCAAATAGCCGGTTGCTTATTGCATTATTTTGTACCAATGTGCTTGATTGTATTTGATGAGTATAGGGGTTACAACATTTGATCTACCTCGAGATTGTAATGGCTAAACCCTAGATGTCTAGCTTGTATGAATTCTAATAGCCTTTACGCACTAAACCCTCTGGTTTATATACACATCGGAGGGGCCTAGGTTTGTACAGAGTCAGTTCACAGAGGAAAGAAATTACATATCTGGACACCAATCTTGCCATCCACACATAGGGGAGTCCTACCTGGACACGGGGGAAAGTCTTTCCCTTTATATCTGCACGGCCCATTAGTCCAGCCCATACCAAATAGCCCGGACACCCGAGGACCCCTGAATCCAGGACTACCTTAGTAGCCCTGATACGTCTCCATCGTATCTATTTTTTCAAACACTTTTGCCCTTGTTTTGGACTCTAACTTGCATGATTTGAATGGAACTAACCCGGACTGACGCAGTTTTCAGCAGAATTGCCATGGTGTTATTTTTGTGCAGAAATAAAAGTTCTCGGAATGACTGGAAAATCAACAGAGAATATTTTGGAATATATAAAAAATACTGGCAAAAGAATCAAGGCCAGGGGGGCCACACCATATCCACGAGGGTGGGGGCGCGCCCCCTGCCTCACGGGCCCCCTGGTGCTCCACCGACCTCAACTCCAACTCTATATATTCATGTTCGGGGAGAAAAAAATCAGAGAGAAGGATTCATTGCGTTTTATGATACAGAGCTGCCCCCAAGCCCTAATCTCTCTTGGGAGGGCTGATCTAGAGTCCGTTCGGGGCTCCGGAGAGGGGAATCAATCGCCATCGTCATGATTAACCCTCCTCCATCACCAATTTCATGATGCTCACCACCATGCGTGAGTAATTCCATCGTAGGCTTGCTGGATGGTGATGGGTTGGATGAGATTTATCATGTAATCGAGTTAGTTTTGTTAGGGTTTGATCCCTAGTATCCATTATGTTCTGAGATTGATGTTGCTATGACTTTGCTATGCTTAATGCTTGTCACTAGGGCCCGAGTGCCATGATTTCAGATCTGAACCTATTATGTTTTCATGAATATATGTGAGTTCTTGATCATATCTCGCAAGTCTATAGTCACCTATTATGTGTTATGATCCGTTAACCCTGAAGTGACAATAATTGGGATACTTAACGGTGATAACCGTAGTATGAGGAGTTCATGTACTCACTATGTGTTCATGCTTTGGTCCAGTACTCTATTAAAAGGAGGCCTTAATATGCCTTAGTTTCCAATAGGACCCCGCTGCCATGGGAGGGTAGGACAAAAGATGTCATGCAAGTTCTTTTCCATAAGCACGTATGACTATATTCAGAATACATGCCTACATTACATTGATGAACTGGAGCTAGTTCTGTGTCACCCTATGTTATAACTATTGCATGAGGAATCACATCCGACATAATTATCCATCACTGATCCGTTGCCTACGAGCTTTTCATATATTGATATTTTCTTATTTACTTTCCTGTTGTTACTGTTACAATCACTATAACACCAAAACTATTACTTTCGCTACCATTACCGCTACTATCATACTACTTTGCTACTAAATACTTTGCTGCGGATATTAAGTTTTCCAGG
Source organism: Triticum urartu (assembly GCF_003073215.2). Taxonomy (NCBI): domain Eukaryota; kingdom Viridiplantae; phylum Streptophyta; class Magnoliopsida; order Poales; family Poaceae; genus Triticum; species Triticum urartu. The sequence continues at coordinate 395,528,391 of NC_053026.1, read as the reverse complement.
TGTGGTTGAATTGACAACTCAGCTGCTAATACTTGAGAATATTCTTTGGCTCCCCTTGTGTCGAATCAATAAATTTGGGTTGAATACTCTACCCTCGAAAACTGTTGCGATCCCCTATACTTGTGGGTTATCAAGACTATTTTCTGACGCCGTTGCCGGGGAGCATAGCTCTATTCTTTGAGTCACTTGGGATTTATATCTTCTGATCACTATGAAGAACTTGAAAGATAAAAGAACGAAGATTTTCCCCTCAACTACGAGGGGAGGCAAGGAACTGCCATCTAGCTCTGCACTTGATTCACCTTCTGTTTTGAGTAAACTTGCGACACCTACTCCTGCTATTCATTCTAATATGTCGCATGTTATTGATGATGCCACTTCTACTTTGCATGGTACTTATGATGAAACTACTTCAATGCTTGATAATACTGTGCCACTAGGTGAATTTCTTGATGAACAACTTGCTACGGTTAGAGAGAATGAAATTATTGAAACTGATAATATTGATGAAAGTGATGATGAAGATTCTCCCCCTAGATATGAATTGTGTGTTGTTCCTGAGGGTTATGTTATGGATGAAGAAACTGCTAGAGACTTTTTAGCTTGCAATGATAGATATGATCTTAAGAAATTATTAGTTAAGATTAAAGAAAAGTCTTTGAATGCTAGAATGAAATATGACCCTGCTTTTGCTACTTCACCTATCTTTATTTCCGATAAGGATTATGATTTCTCTGTCGACCCTGAGTTAATTACTTTGGTTGAATCTGATCCTTGTTATGGCTATGAATCTGAAACTGTCGTGGCACATCTTACGAAATTAAATGATATAGCCACCCTGTTCACTAATGATGAGAAAACTCGCTATTACTTTATCCTTAAGTCGTTTCCGTTCTCATTAAAGGGTGATGCTAAAACATGGTTTAATTCTCTTGATCCTGGTTGTGTGCGTAGTCCCGAGGATATGATTTATTACTTCTCTGTTAAATATTTTCCCGCTCATAAGAAACAAGCTGCCTTAAGGGAAATATATAATTTTGTGCAAATTGAAGAAGAGAGTCTCCCACAAGCTTGGGGGAGGCTTCTCCAATTACTTAATGCTTTGCCTGATCATCCTCTCAAGAAAAATGATATACTTGATATCTTTTATAATGGACTAACCGATGCTTCCAGAGACCACCTGGATAGTTGTGCTGGTTGTGTTTTCAGGGAAAGAACTGTTGATCAAGCTGAATTGCTATTGAATAATATGTTGAGTAATGAAAATGATTGGACACTTCCTGAACCAACTCCTAAGCCAACTCCGAAGAAAAGGGGTATTCTATTTCTCAGTCCTGAAGATATGCAAGAGGCAAAGAAATCTATGAAAGAAAAAGGTATTAAAGCTGAAGATGTTAAGAATTTACCATCTATTGAAGAAATACATGGTCTTGATAACCCAACATAGGTAGTAAAGGTAAATTCCCTCTATAGATTTGATAAATGTGAAATCCCATCTACTAAGTTTGCTAGCCAATGCTTGGATGAGTTTGATGACTTTATGGTTAAACAGCAAGACTTCAATGCTTATGTTGGTAGACAATTGAAACGAAATGCTTATATGATTGAACACTTGAGTGATTATATGTCTAGAGTTAAAGGTGAACTTAAACTCATTAGTAAACATGCTTCTATGATTACCACTCAAGTAGATCAAGTACTTAAAGCTCATAATGATTTACTCAATGAATTAAATAATAAGAAAAATGATATTGCTGTTAGAGTTATGACTAGAGGGGGTAAAATGACTCAGGAACCTTTGTATCCTGAGGGCCACCCTAAGAGAATTGAGCAAGATTCTTAGAGAACTAATGTTGATGCACCTAGTTCTTCTAAGAAGAAGAAAAAGAAAATTGATAGGACTTTGCATGCTTCTAGTGAACCTGTTGTTGACACACCTGAGAATCCCAATGATATTTCTATTTCTGATGCTAAAACACAATCTGGTAATGAACATGAACCTAGCAATAATATTAATGATGATGTTCATATTGATGCTCAGCCTTGAAATAACAATGATGTAGAGATTGAACCTGCTGTTGATCTTGATAACCCACAATCAAAGAATTGATGTTATGATAAGAGAGACTTCGTTGCTAGGAAGCACGATAAAGAAAGAGAAGCATGGGTTCAGAAACCCATGCCCTTTCCTCCTAAACCATCCAAGAAAAAGGATGATGAGGATTTTGAGCGCTTTGCTGAAATGATTAGACCTATTTTTTTGCATATGCGTTTGACTGATATGCTTAAAATGAACCCTTATGCTAAGTACATGAAGGATATTGTTAATAATAAAAGAAAGATACTGGAAGCTGAAATTTCCACCATGCTTGCTAATTACACTTTTAAGGGTGGAATACCAAAGAAACTAGGAGATCCAGGAGTACCAACTATACCATGCTCCATTAAAAGAAACTATGTTAAAACTGCTTTATGTGATCTTGGAGCCGGTGTTAGTGTTATGCCTCTCTCTTTATATCGTAGACTTGATTTGAATAAGTTGACACCTACTGAAATATCTTTGCAAATGGCTGATAAATCAACTGCTATACCTGTCGGTATTTGTGAGGATGTGCCTGTTGCGTTTGCAAACGTTACTATTTTAACGGACTTTGTTATTTTTGATATTCTCGAGGACTATAGTATGTCTATTATTCTTGGTAGACCCTTTTTAAATACTGCAGGGGCTGTTATTGATTGCAACAAAGGCAATGCCACTTTTCATGTTAACAGTAATGAGCATATGGTACACTTTCTAAGGAAACAACCTCAAGTCCACAGTATTAATTCTATTGGAAAAATTCCAACAATTACTATTGGAGGTTTTGAATTTCCTTTTCCTACTATCAAGAAGAAATATGATATTCTTATTGTTGGGGATGTGCATATCCCCGTTGAGGTAACCTAGTGTTATTCAAAAATTCTCCGGTTTCATGTTATTAGAAATGAGTTTGTTAACAAGACTTGATCAACCTTGTTTGTGGATTCCTTTTGATGAGCATGAGATGGATGAAGTTAGAAAGCACAATTCCCTGTACCCTCTTTTTACTTTCTGTTACTTAGATTAAATGAAGCAAACATAGTATTTTCTGTCTGTTTTCTGAATTATCCTTGCAATAAAAAATACCCCGAAAACAAAAGTTCTCCGAATGTCTTGAAAATTTTATATGAGTTTTTCTAGAATATTTAAGAATTTTTGGCACTAAGAACACACCAAGGGGACCCACCATGTGCCCACGAGGGTGGATGGAGCACCCACCCTCCTGGGGTGCGCCCCCTACCTCGTGGACCCAATGTGGGCCCCCTCCACTTATTATTGCACCCACACACTTCGTCTTCCTCCAGAAAAAATCAACACACAGCTCAAACCCGTGTTCTAGCTCACCTTGCTGCAATTTTCGATCTCCTTGCTCAAAGCTTCATTCGCAAAACTGCTTTGGGGGATTGTTCTTCGGTATGTGACTCCTCCAATGGTAAAATTAGTTTTTGTTCTAGTGCTTTATTTATTGCAATTTTTTGCTGCTTAGGTGACACTGTTTTTTAGCTTGCATGTCAAATTTATATGGTCCCAAGTAGTTTTAATGCATGATATAGTCTCTAGGCACTTGTAGGAGTAGTTGCTATCAATTTTGTTGAGTTTGGCTCACTTTTATTTTGAGTTACTAAAAAATTTAGAAATTTTTCAGAGGAAGAAATATGTTTAGGAAAATGTACCAAGGTGGTTCCTCAAGGAAGCAAGGACCCAGGCCCACGATACATGAGCCGGACTATGAACTACCAAGAGAAGCTCAACTGCGGCCTTGTGAATGGTCGTCAGAAGATTTTATGGTCCAAGCAGGAATTAAGGAGGAATTTGACGCGTATGTGTGTAATGCTGAACTTGAGGGCTTCGTGTCAGATAAGTGCCCCCAATATTACTACCTAACTGATTCCTTTGTGAGAAGATTTAAATCTACATCATCACGCAATTCTCACATTGTCCTATTTGATCTTTATGATAAATCTTATACAATGGACTTAGAAGATTTTAATACTGCTTGTAAACTCCCGCAGTGGCGTAGTGTTAGTGAACCTCGCAAATCTGAATTTAAAGAATTTCTTGCTAGTATCACTGTGGGGGAATCTAGAGAAATAACACAAGCTACCATAGGGAGCATTCATTTTCCTGCCATATATTATTTTGCTCTCTTTATAGGTTGATGCATAAACGGTAAGGATGACGCATGTCATATGTGTGTTCCGGATCTTAGTGTTCTCAAGAGTGTTGTATTAGGAGATAGACAATATAACTTGGGGGCCATTGTTGCACGTAGGTTGCATAATAACAATATTAATGGAGATTTGTTCGGTGGAATTTACGCAACCCGTTTAGCTAATTTTCTTGAGGTACCCATACGTGGAAATGATATGGAGTTGCCCCCTACTTATCTAGATTGTAATGCTATGGTTCGTCATCAGTTTGTTAAGAGGACCAAATAGTTCCTCCAATACCGACTAATCTTTTACAAACGTCGCACTGTCCATGTTTCTCTCCCTGCTCCTGGTTTCTTTGACTTTCAGGCAAAAGGGAGATATTGTTTAACCAGGGAGGAGGCGAACGAGTACGAGAGGAGGACGGAGGTAGCTCGCCTCCAAGCTGCAGCTCTTCAGGCAGTAGCTGCTGCATCTCAGTACGACCCCTGCTACAACTTTGGATATCCGCCAGACCATCCATGGGCATAAACCAACTTAGGCCAAAAGCCTAAGCTTGGGGGAGTACGCGTTTCTCACCGACATTGCATTCATGTTCACACACTCATGCCAGTTGTCGGTGCTCATACTTTTTCATTGTACTATCCATGCTAGTTTAATTTTCTTTTCCAACTTTCTTCTTGTGTGCTCGAAAAACCTTAAGAAAAACACAAAAAAAATTAGTTGTAGCTTTTAGCTAGTTTACTTTCCATGCCTGTAGTAGTAGTAATTAAAAAAGAAAACCCAAAAGATTTCTCGTTCTTCTTTTGTTTGTTGGGAGCTTTCCCGTGTAAATAGTTTTATTTCTTTTCTTTGGGGGTCGAGAGGAGAAGACCATAATGAAAATGTTGAGTGGCTCTCATATGCATTATTGTTGATCTAACAAAGAGCACATATTACCTTGTCTTCTCCCTTGTATTGAATGCTTGCAGATTCCAGCTTAGTCCAATGCGCGTGCACTATTATTATTATCCACACTGTTCGGTTGTGCAAGTGAAAGGCAATAATGATGACATATGATGAAGTGATTGAGATGAGAGAAGATGGTATGAACTCGACCTCTCTTGTTTTTGTAAATATGATTAGTTCATTGTTCATGATTCAACCTATTATGAATGAAACAGGTTTGCAATGACAATTAGAGATTATAGTTGCTCATGCCATGCTTAAGAAGCTAGGAGTTTATAATGGTTTACCTTGCGTGCCAACATGCTATTAAAATGGTTGTGATGTGGTATGATAGGGTGGTATCCTCCTTTGAACGATTCGAGTGGATTGACTTGGCACATGTTCACGCATGTAGTTGAAACAAAATCAACATAGCCTCCACGATATTTATGTTCATGGTGAATTATATCCTACTCATGCTTGCATTCAGTGTTGATTAATTTTAATGCATGTTCATGACTGTTGTCACTCTCTAGCTGGTCGCTTCCCAGTCTCTTTCTAGCCTTCACTTGTACTAAGCGGGAATACTTCTTGTGCATCCACTTTCATAAACCCAAGAGTTATTCCATGTGAGTCCACCATACCTTCCTATATGTGGTATCTACCTGCCGTTCCAAGTAAATTTGTAAGTGCCAAACTCTAAATTTTCAAATGAAATTCTATTTTGTATGCTCGAATAGCTCATGTATCAACTAGGGCAGTCTGTATCTTCCATGCTAGGCGGGTTATTCTCAAGAGGAGTGGACTCCGCTCCCCATTCACGAGAAAATGGCTAGAAACCGGGATGCCCAGTCCCATGCTCAAATCAAATCAAAATAATTGCAAACAAAACTCCCCCAGGATTGTTGTTAGTTGGAGGCACCCGTTGTTTCGGACTAGCCATGGATTGATGTTTGTTGGTGGTAGGGGGAGTATAAACATTACCATTCTTCTTGGGAACCGCCTATAATTTGTGTAGCATGGAAGATATCGAGATCCCACGGCTGTTATGTTGACAATGAAAGTATACCGCTCAAAATATTATTCATCTCTATTTCAAAATTGAGCTCTGGCACCTCTACAAATCCCTGCTTCCCTCTTTGAAGGGCCTATCTATTTAATTTTATGTTGAGTCATCATCCTCTTATTAAAAAGCACCAGTTGGAGAGCACCGCTGTCATTTTCATGCATTACTATTAGTTTACATTGAGTATGACTATGAATGGATCTCTTTTACCATGAATTACAATTTCCAGTCAACCCTTGATCTTCAGGGGTGCTCTGCATTTATGTTTTGCGGTCTCAGAAAGGGCTAGCGAGATACCATCTTGTTATATCATATTATGATTGTTTTGAGAAAGTGTTGTCATCCGAGATTTATTATTATTGCTCGCTAGTTGATTATGCCATTGATATGAGTAAATATGAGACCTAAATGTTATTGTGAATATGGTTAGTTCATAAACTTTGCTCAAAACTTGAATGCTGGCTTTATATATTTACAACAACAAGAGCAAACAGAGTTTGCAAAAGTTTTTCTTTATCACATTCAGTTTATCAACTGAATGCTTGAGGACAAGCAAAGGTTTAAGCTTGGGGGAGTTGATATGTCTCCATCGTATCTACTTTTGCAAACACTTTTGCCCTTGTTTTGGACTCTAACTTGCATGATTTGAATGGAACTAACCCGGACTGATGCTGTTTTCAGCAGAATTGCCATGGTGTTATTTTTGTGCAGAAATAAAAGTTCTTGGAATGACCTAAAAATCAATGGAGAATATTTTTGGAATATATAAAAAATACAGGCGAAAGAATCAAGACCAGGGGGGCCACACACTGTCCACGAGGGTGGGGGGCGCCTACCCCCTGGGCGCGCCCCCTGCCTCGTGGGCCCCCTGGTGCTCCACCGCCCTCAACTCCAACTCTATATATTCACGTACGGGGAGAAAAAAATCAGAGAAGGATTCATCACGTTTTCGATACGGAGCCGCCGCCAAGCCCTAATGTCTATCGGGAGGGCTGATTTGGAGTCCGTTCAGGGCTCCGGAGAGGGGAATCTATCGCTATCGTCATCATCAACCTTCCTCCATCACTAATTTCATGATGCTCATCGCCGTGCGTGAGTAATTCCATCATAGGCTTGCTGGACGGTGATGGGTTGGATGAGATTTATCATGTAATTGAGTTAGTTTTGTTAGGGTTTGATCCCTAGTTTCCATTATGTTCTGAGATTGATGTTGCTATGACTTTGCTATGCTTAATGCTTGTCACTAGGGCCCGAGTGCCATGATTTCAGATCTGAACCTATTATGTTTTCATGAATATATGTGAGTTCTTGATCCTATATTGCAAGTCTATAGTCACCTATTATGTGTTATGATCCGTTAACCCCGAAGTGACAATAATCGGGATACTTACCTGTGATGACCGTAGTATGAGGTGTTCATGTATTCACTATGTGTTAATGCTTTGGTCCGGTACTCCATTAAAAGGAGGCCTTAATATGTCTTAGTTTCCAATAGGACCCCGCTGCCATGGGACGGTAGGACAAAACATGTCATGCAAGTTCTTTTCCATATGCACGTATGACTATATTCGAAATACATGCCTACATTACATTGATGAACTGGAGCTAGTTCTGTGTCACCCTATGTTATAACTATTGCATGAGGAATCGCATCCGACATACTTATCCATCACTGATCTGCTGCCTATGAGCTTTTCATATATTGATATTTGCTTATTTACTTTTCTGTTGTTACTGTTATAATCACTATAAAACCAAAACTATTACTTTCGCTACCGTTACCGCTACTATCATACTACTTTGCTACTAAATACTTTGCTGCAGATATTAAGTTTTCCAGGTATGGTTGAATTGACAACTCAGCTGCTAATACTTGAGAATATTCTTTGGCTCCCCTTATGTCGAATCAATAAATTTGGGTTTAATACTCTACCCTCGAAAACTGTTGTGATCCCCTATACTTGTGGGTTATCAAGCCCCTGAACCTGTCTTCAATGACGATATGTTTGGCACGCGGATTGTCTTCGACATTGTAAGGCGGGTTCCTCCTCCTGAATACTTCAAAGCAATCTTCTGAACAAAAGAACTATATCCGACTCTGTATAATTGTTACAACCCTTAGCCATGAAGGCAAGATATCAATCAAAACAGTGTCCTTCTACTGACAACTTTTTTGGTGAAACGTCACGTCTGGCTTTGTAACATTTCTAACCGTTTTTACGCCTCCTGCTTCACGTTTTGAGGCACATCCTCTATCGGCATGTCTTGTCAAAACAGAGATTGTGTCCGCTCATTACAGGATCCTCATCAATACGGTTTTTGGGTAATCCAACTGTGCCATTCGCACGACCCCTCAGGAACAGGCGATTTTTAAGGCTGGGGGGGGGGGCGTTTGATATTCACTGCCTATATAAGAGGATAAAGATCCCTCTTTTTCCCAAGGACTTCTTCCTTCTCCTGCTTTCTCATCCTCAAGCTCCAGCACCCAATCTTCAATCTTTCCCACTGCCACCAGTCTCCCTAGCCATGTCAGGATCTGGCTCAAAGGGCAAGTGGGAGGCCTCCTCCGTCACCGAGAAGGACGTCAAGGAGCTCCGAGAGGCGGGATACCTGTCTGCGGACATCGCGCACAGGTTCCCTGCCAAGGATCAAGTCATCCCCACTCCAGAGCCCGGTGAAAGGGTTGTGTTCATCCCCCACTTCCTCCATGGGCCTGGGTTTCCCCTCCACCCCTTCGTCCGGGCCTCACTACTATGGGCTAGATTTCCATGATCTTGCCCCGAATTCTTTCCTCCACATCTTGGCGTTCATCGTCATGTATGAGGTGCTGCTTCGTAACCCCCCACACTTCAGCCTATGGCTCAAGGCCTTCAATCTGAAGCCGAAGGTGGTCGACGGGCAGCATGCGGACTGCAATGACGCCATGGTGAGAAAGCTCCCCAACGCTGTTTGGCCAAAGGGGTCCTTCATGGAGACTGTCAAGGTGTGGCAGCAGAAGTGGTTCTACATCACTGAACCCCGCCATGCCAAGTGGGCGGACACTCCTGAATTCAGATCTGGACCCCCTATGCGGCTCACCTGATGGGCCACTAAGGATCTGGACTGGGGATCCACAGCGGAAGTGTTGATGTTGCAAAAGCGCATCACAAACATGATAGGCAAGAACACTAGTCTCACTAACGTGATTCAGGTGATGCTCTTTCATCGGATTCTTCCCTGCCAACTCCGGCCCTCTCACATGTGGGAGTTCAATCCGGAGGATCCATGGACCCTGAAGCACTTCTTCAGCACAACACACAAAGACATCTGGAAGTTGCTATTCAAGGCCCAAAAAGCGTGGCCGAAGAAGAATGAAGACATCAGTCTTGACAGCGAGAATTCGGCCACACCGGTAAGTATGATTTTTTCGAGTATATATTCGATCAATAAGTTTCTTAGATATAATGAGTTTTCTATTCCTCGGACATGGCTGGATAGCAAAGGCGTAGCGGATTAAGTGTCCGGCTCAGCTACCTAAAGACCAGGCCACACCCCAGCTGACAAAGATGCTGGTCCCGACGCCCTATCAGGCGCCGAAGACGAAGGCCAAGAAGAAGAAGAACAAGGAGGCCAGAGGCGGCCTCCGCCACAAGGGTACTTTGAACACAGTGTCCGGAGAGACCGAAATCCCCTCCTCCCACGAGGGAGATGAAGACGAAGAGGAGGAAGTGAAAAGTGACTTCCCTCTTAAGGGGAGGAAGAAGAAGAGGGCAGCCTCCACAGACCCGGAGTGGGGGCGCCCAAGAGGGGGATGATGGCCCATTCGGAGGCCGAACCCATCCCCAAGAGGGTTCCCTGGGTGAAGCCCCTGGACGAATCGTAAGTATCAAAGGATTTACTATATGTCTTCGGTCCACTATGTTTTTATAATATAATATATTATATTGTGTTTCTTTTAGCCCTGCTCGCGACCTCCCCAACCCTTCGCTATTTGAGGGGAGTTCTCTGCCACCAGATATGGTAGAGAGTGAGACGCCCCCGTGAGCCCCTTCACCATTCATCGCGGATGACACCGAGGTGTTGTCTCAAAGAACCTATCCTGGCTGCGGAGGGGCGAGAGAGACTGTCGACAAGGCGCCCGAGGGTGATATCTCGGCTGCCGAAGGTATGGGGGATGCGACCCCCATGGCGACCGATGGCGGGGGTCTGGATCAATCCGGCTCCCAGCAGGACATCATTCTAGAGAGCCACATGGCTCTGGAATCGGGCGAGCAGCCCCCTTTGAAGGAGGAGGGAGCATCAGCTCCGATGGCGACCTCCATTAATCCAGAGGCGCCGAATACTCTAGTGGAAGCACTACGGCGTGCTTCCATCGTGGAGGAGCACCGCACGCTGATGGGTGTGGTGGTAGAGAAGGTTCAGTCCACCAAGAGCGGGCTGAATGAAGCCTTCACCAGCCTACTGACAGGCTTCGAGGTATGTGACATAATGTTGTAGATGCTTTTTCTATGAAGGGAATATACCTGTATATAGATAGTAGCCCCTGACACTCTGTCCGGTTTTGAAAAAGCCAGACAGAAGATCACATAGTATTCGGAAGAGGTGGCATACTTTTCTATTACATAACAGGGTTCCCTGTTAGCGGCGACCGCCTAGGCCGCCGAAGTTTCTGAACTCAATCGGAAACTGAGGCTAGTTGATGATGAAATCGACCGCATTAAGAAGCGGTTCGATGAGACACAAGGTATGCGTGTACTTTAAAGAGTTTGATCATATATCTGAAGTGATATGCAAATTCAAAGTTGAACTCAAGTACTGCTATAATTATAAGTGCAGCTGGTGCGGCCAAGGTCGAGACCCTCAAGAGCACCCTTGCCCAGGCCAAGGAGGAGGCGAAGGTGAATAAAGAAGCCGCAGACAAAGCGGCTACCGAATTAAAGACCGAACAGGTCGCCCGCCACCAGCACGAAGAGAGGGTGGCCAAAGTGGAGCAAGAGCTGAAGGACGCCATCAGCAAGTGCGAGGCCTTGGAGGAGAAGAGTACGACCCAAGCGGAAGAACTCGCCAAGGCCCTCCAGGAGCCAAAAGAGGCACGGACCGAGTCTCGGGGTGCTCGTGAAGAGATTTGGTAGGCCGAACAGATAGCGGCTGGTAAGCCCTTTCTTTTGTGGAGTATATTTGGGGGTCAAAGATATGCCTTTCTCAGTCAACTGTGGAGTCCTCCAGACGGCTTTGCGGATCTTCCGAGGAGTGTCACCGATGCCACACAGTTCTTTGGAGCCTAGGAGGGGAACTCGACAGAGAAGCTATTCTGGTCCCAGTTCCTAGCACCGGAGCACCCGACGCTACTGAACAACCAGATGAAGCAGCTAGCGGAGCTGCATAGGATGTCCGGCTTGGCCATGAAGGATATCATAATGCGGCTTTGGCCAGCCGAACACATTCCTAGCAGCTACTTCGGCTTGGTGAGGCGACTCGTCGATGTGCTGTTCCAAGTTGAAGCTGTGTAGCACTTGGCATGCATAGATGGTCCGTGGATGGCCTTTGCCCGTGTTAAGATGGACTAGGCGAAGATGCAGGCCACCGACATGGCAACCGCAGCCCCGCCCGAAGGCAAGGATCACCGCAAGCCGTAGAGGTACTTTGAGGATGTCCTAGCGGGTGCCCGAATAGTAGAGGGCCAATGTTCAAAGGATGTTATGTTTGAGTGAATGTATCAGGGATGTTAAAACTTTATTTGTGAACCATGGCTTGTAATATATTTTATGGCTTTATCTGGAGTTATTTTCCTCCTGTGCGGCCGTTATAATTCTGAAAGTTTGCCAGTCGTCGGCTTCAGCCCCCCACGAAGATGTTACGAGGGTGTATGGTATAGAGCATGATCACACTTAACCCAACGTCTTGGTCCGTAAAGGAGGTGTCTGCGCAGCAAACCAGGCAATCAGACTATGCGGTTTTATTACTTTCACTTAGCCATAGGAGTTTGATGGTGGGGCTAAGTACTAGCCCCTGGCGCATATGCGGCTGTCCGAACTAGGAACTAGGATGCCTATGTCGCATGACTGGGCGAATACTATCCCTTCGTATAACATAGAGTAAATCACTAAAGATTTGTAGTAAGTCACTGAATCACTGACCAGCTCTCTCCATATCATGACAGTCAGTTTTTAGCTTTCTCTACTGAGGTGTTTAACCGGGCGAACCGGAAACACAATCCCAGTAGTTCTCCCTTTGCTACCTTAGCCGAACTAGCGGAACGTAAGGTGGTAATCATAGGAGCCGGGCAACCCAACTATAGACCAAAGACATGATTCGGAGCTGATGCATATAATGCAATATTCAGGACACCGAAGAGTACCCTATAGGTGTTCGGGCTTTTGAAAATATGCATAGCCGGATAGAGCCCCCGACCTTTAGGCCAGACCAAAGCATATGTGGCAATATGAAGCAAGGAGGGAATACAGATGGTAAAATAAACCAATACCGAACAGAAGTTGGCGATCAACCGTTTCCTTTATACTCTAATTAATACGTGAAGACGTGCTATTACAGATAATGCCATGAAAATCAAGGCTGTTTTACATGTTGAGAATTTGTACGCAAGGGGAAGCTATATACAGGGCCTAAAAGAAAAGGTAGTCTTGAAGATCCTAGTGGTGCCCTGCTGCATGTCTGCGCCGTTTCTCCTTGGTAAAAAATCCTTTGAGAGGAGAAGTTGACGGTCATTTACGTAGAAGGGGCCTGGAAAAGAGCCCTTGTACGACCATAGGGTAGCTAGGTTTTAATGAACCTATAGTATGAGAGAGGAAAATAAAGAAAAAAAGAAAAAAAAGGAGAGAAACAATGTTAAGGTCCAAATAGGGTCAAGCCGCACTATAGACCTTTTCCACAGTGTGCCTCCGTCGCCGCCCAGGGTATTTTAAGTGCATAATCATGCACGCGCGGTACGTGTGCCACAGTTTTATGGGGCGATCGGCAGAGGAAAAACTGCTAGTCCAGCTTTGGATCCATCGAGCTGTCATTTTGAAGAGTAGACCGTACTCGCTTAGTAGTCTCCGGGGTCTTGATGACCGATGAATTGTTTGGCTTGATGAGGCCACGCTGCACCTCGGCTGCAAGGGCCGCGGTGTGCTCCTCGGTATGGAGGGAGCGCTCCACGTTTCTATTGATTGTGATAACGCCGCGTGGTCTGGGAATTTTGAGCTTTAAATAAGCATAGTGCGGGACTGCATTGAAACAGGCGAAGGCAGTGCGTCCGAGCAGCGCGTGAGAGCCAATGCGAAAGGGGACAATGTCAAAGATCAAGTCTTCGCTTCGGAAGTTATCCGGTGAACCAAAGACTAATTCCAGTGTTAATGAACACGTGTAGCAGGCCTCTACGTCGGGTATCACTCCTTTAAAGGTGGTGTTACTAGGCTTGATTCTTGAAGGGTCAATGCCCATTTTACGTACAGTTTCTTGATAAATCAAGTTAAGACTACTACCACCATCCATAAGGACTCGAGTGAGATGGTATCCATCAATGATTGGGTTGAGTACCAGGGTCGCCGGACCTCCGTGCCGGATACTGGTTGGGTGGTCCCTGCGATTGAAGGTGATCGGACAAGCCGGCAATGGGTTGAATTTTGGGGCGACAGGCTCTACGACATAGACGTCCCTTAGTGCATGCTTGGACTCTCTCTTGGGGATATGTGTGACATATATCATGTTCACTTTTTTTACCTCGGGGGGAAATTTCTTCTGTCCCCCTGTGTTCAGTGGGCGGGGCTCATCATCATCCTTGCTTTGAGGCCATTTCCCCTTGTGTTCGGTATTTAACTTACCGTCCTGTTTAAAAACCCAGCAATTTCTGTTGGAATGGTAGGCAGGCTTGCCGGGGGTGCCATGAATCTGACAAGGCCTGTCGAGTATCTTGTCCAAATAAGATGGCCCATCCCTATTTCCTTTGAATGGCCTCTTTCGCTGACCGGGTTTAGAGCTACTAAATCCGGCGTTGACCGTTGTATCTTTAGTTTCACCATTGTTGTTCTGACGCTTGTTTTTGTTACGTCACGGCCTTCCGTTGCCATCCCTGGCCTCCGAAGTGCCAGGATCGTTGGTAATGTTGCCTCTACGAGCCAACCAGCTATCTTCGCCCGCGCAAAAGCGGGTCATGAGTGCAGTAAGAGCTGCCTTAGTCTTTGGCTTTTCCTGACCGAGGTGACCGCCGAGCCATTCATCACGGACGTTGTGCTTAAAGGCCGCTAAGGCTTTGGCGTCCGTACAGTCAATGATTTGGTTCTTTTTTGATTAAGAACCGAGTCCAGAGTATGCGGGCTGATTCTCCAGGTTGCTAGACTATGTGACTAAGGTCATCTGTGTCTAGTGGCCGGACATAAGTACCTTGGAAGTTGTCTTGAAAAGCATCCTCCAAGTCTTCTCAACTGCCAATAGAGTTCTCTGGGAGGCCATTCAACTAGTGTTGTGCTGGTCCCTTTAGCTTTAGGGGGAGGTATTTAATGGCGTGGAAATCGTTACCACATGCCATGTGAATATGGAGAAGAAAATCTTCAATCCATACAGCGGGTTCTATCGTTCCATCGTATGCTTCAATGTTTACGGGTTTAAACCCTTCTAGAAACTGGTGCTGCATTACCTCATCGGTCAAGCAAAAGGGGTGTGCGGCGCCTCTGTATCGAGCAATGTCCCGACAGAGTTCAGATGATATCCGTGTTCGGTTTTCAGCCCGAGTTTGGTTATGCTTATCGCGCCAAGCTTGATGGTCGTAATCTCGCATTGGAGCATGTCCCCTTGATCCGTAAATTGATCTAGTCTGACCGGCTCTATTGTCTAGGTCCTGACGTAAGTTGTAGGTGTAGCCCAGAGCCGCTACCTCTTTGCCCCGACGGCGAGGTGGTGCGGGCTGGTGTTTGGCATAAGGAGCCGCTTTGTCTCGTCCACGTGGTGGTCGGTTTGGTTTGTGAGCGTGATTATATTTTGACGGTATTGGCTCAAGGGCCTCGTCATTAAATTGTGGTTATAGCCTATGTTTCAGATAACTCTTTGTTGGGCGTTCAAGGCCGTATTCTTTGGCAGCCAGGACCTTGGTCCATCTGTCATTGAGCGTATCATGTACGACTTGAAGCTGTTGTTGTTTATTTTTAGGCTCCCCGCAGTGGCGATTAGCTGTCACTTGAAGCGTTCTTGCTCGAGGGGTTCCTCCGGCATGATGAAATCTTCGTCGCCATGGCTGACATCCTCCTCAGAGACCGGTAGATAGTTACTATCTTCCGAATCCTCATTCTCGATAGGTTCGTCGGGGTTAACTTGTCCCTCCTCCCATTCATCTTGCTCGGACGCGGGCTCGACGGGGTCTTCGTCGTCATCCGGAGTGTTGTCTTCGGTGCCGGTATTGCTTTCCTTTTTGCGACGTGATCATGAGCGGCGCTGCTGGGGTCGGCATTTTGGTGGTGACTCGACAGGCTTGTCCTCAATCAATTTTTTAGCGTTGTCGTCGTCCTTCTTTTCGTGGGTATCCACCATGTACACGTCGTAAGTGGAAGTGGTCGTCCAATGCCCAGTGAATGGCAGGTTTGGGCCTAGTTCCTCTCCGGCATCATCGTCCATACAGTCGATGTCTTTGGAGGCGTAGTCTAGCATGTCGGTCAAGTCTTCGATAGTGGCTATTTGGTGGGTGGTGGGTGGGACGCGAAATTCCCCGCTCTCAGCCCCTAGTTCGGGCTGGGCGTAGTTCAGAGGTGATAATTCCGTAATGGTGAGAGATCGCATTAGGTCCAGAGCCTTGTTTAGGAGTGAAGGTTGGACAGGCGATCGAGGACTTGCGGAGCCGGGCATGGTAAACGCCACCTGACTATGCTCAATGGATGCAGACCTCGAGGGTTCGGAGTTAGCATCCAGAGGTGAGTCCGGCTTCCCGATGACAGGGAGGGTCCTGTTTGATTCCAGGCCTACCGGTAATATAGTCACCTCTAGGTCTCCGGCAAAGAGCTCCGTGGTAAGGGAGGGTCCGGCGTGGTTCATACTCCCGTCTTCGGCAGGGTGGTCCGCTCTGGATCTAACGCCAGGGCAGGAACGATAGTTGATTTTTGAATGGAGCCTGATGGTGGATCCGACATGTTTCCTTATTGTAGATGAGGAACAATGATTGAGGCCGAGAACCCTTCGAAGATCAAGTCTCCTTGGATATTAGTGATGTAATTCAGGCTTCCGAACCTGATCTGGTGACCAGGGGCATAGCTATTGATCTGTTCAAGGTGACCAGCTGAGTTGGCATGCAAACAAAGCCGCCAAACACAAAAAGTTGACCAGGGAGGAAAGTTTCCCCTGAAGCAGCATCGTTGTTGATGATTGAACGAGCCATCAAACCTATGGCCGACAACACAGTGGAACTCTTAATGAATGCACCAATGTCGGTGTCAAAACCGGCCGATCTTGGGTAGGGGGTCCCAAACTGTGCGTTTGAGGATCGAAGGTAACAAGGGACATAGGGAACACGATGTTTTACCCAGATTCGGGCCCTCTTAATGGAGGTAAAACCCTACGTCCTACTTGATTGTATTTGATGAGTATAGGGGTTACAAGAGTTGATCTACCTCGAGATCGTAATGGCTAAACCCTAGATGTCTAGCATGTATGAATTCTGATATCCTCTACGGACTAAACCCTCCGGTTTATATACACACCAGAGGGGCCTAGGTTTGTACAATGTCGGTTCATAGAGGAAGGAAATTACATATCCGGAAACCAATCTTGCCATTGACGCATAGGGGATTCCTACCCGGACATGGGGGAAAGTCTTTCGCTTTATATCGCCACGTCCCATTAGTCCGGTCCATACCAAATAGCCCGGACACCCGACGACTCCTGAATCCAGGACTCCCTCACTAAACCCTAGGTGAGTAGGATGATGGTTGTTGTTCTAGCCTCTATGGACTAAACCCTAAGGTTTATATAGACACGAGGGGTACTAGGGCTACACATGGTCGGTTACAACAAGAGAATAATCATGTCGAATCTTCTATCTTGACTTGGAGGACACACCAAGGCACCAAAGATCTCCTGCCCGGATACAAAGCTGCCTCATTGTCCGGCCTTTCAGCAGTTGTAGTGCAACCCACCTGTCCGGCCCATAAGAGGTAGGTTGGCAGCCCAAGGACCCCTAGTCCAGGACTCCCTCAACAGTGACATAATGGTACAAGACATATATTGTATTGTTGCCACTAAGGATAAAACTATGATTTCTTTATCACACTTGGATGATAGTTTTACTGTCTAAATTATGTCATCATGCTTACTGCAATACTCTGTTTGTCATGAACTTAGTACTTTGGGATGCATGCCGGATAGCGGACTTCCCGTGGAGTATTAGTTGTATATGCAGTTGGATAATGGTATATGTATCATAGACGTAATGCCTATATGAGATCATACCATGAATGATCAAATTCATAAATATAAATATTGCAATTTAATCACTGCCCTACTATAATTTGTTCACCACACTGATGTCTACTATGCAACTTTATTCTTGTAGACACGTGTCGGGCCTCCAAGGGCGGAGTTTTGTAGGACAGTAGCAATTTTCCCTCAAGTGGATGACCTAAGGTCTATCACTCCGTGGGAGGTGTAGGATGAAGATGGTCTCTCTCAAACAACCCTGCAACAAAATAATAAAAAGTCTCTTGTGTCCCCAACACACCAAATACAATGGTAATTTGTATAGGTGGACTAGTTCGGGGAAGAGATGGTGATAAAAGTGTAATATTGATGGTAGAAATATATTTTTATAATCTGAATAAATAAAAACAACAAGGTAGCAAATAGTAAATGGGCACAAAAAATGGTATTACAATGCTTGAAAATGAGGCCTAGGGTCCGTACTTTCGCTAGTGCCATCTCTCAACAATACTACTATAATTGGATCATATAACCATCCCTCAACGTGCGATGAAGAATCACTCCAAAGTTCCTATCTAGCGGAGAACATACGAAGAAATCATCTGTAGGGTACGAAACCACCTCGAAGCTATTCTTTCCGATTGATCTATCAAAGAGTTCGTACTAAAATAACACCAAATAATTTCGTATTCATAATACTCAATCCAACACAAAGAACCTCAAAGAGTGCCCCAAGATTTCTACCGGAGAAACAAAAGACGAGAACGTGCATCAACCCCTATGCATAGATTACCCCAATGTCACCGCGGGAACCCGCGAGTTGAGTGCCAAAACACATATCAAGTGAATCAATATGATACCCCACTGTCACCATGAGTATTCTTAAGAAAGACACATATCAAGTGCTCTGAAATCCATAAAAGCATTCAATCCGATAACAACTAAATCTCAAAGGGAAAAACACAATTCATCACAACAAGATAGAGAGGGGAAACACCATATGATCCAACTATATTAACAAAGCCCGCGATACATCAAGATCGTGACATCTCAAGAACACGAGAGAGAGAGAGATTAAACACATATCTACTTGTACAAACCCTCAGCCCTAAGGGTGGACTACTACCTCCTCATCATGGTGGCCACCGGGATGATGAGGATGGCCACCGGAGATGATTCCCCCTCTGGCAGGGTGCCGGAATGGGGTCTAGGTTGGTTTTCGATGGCTACGGAGGCTTGCAGCGGTGGAACTTCTGATCTAGGTTAACTTCTGATGGTTTCTCTATTTATAGGATTTTTTGGTGTCGGTTTGACGCGAAGATGGGCCTCGAGGTGAGCACAACCCACTGGGGCGGGCCTGGCCCACCAGGCGCGCCCTGGTGGGTTGTGCCCTCCTCGTGGTTCTTCTGGCCCTCCCACGAAGCTTCGGGGGTCTCTTTTGTTCCAAAAAAATCATCAAAAAGTTTCAGCTCATTTGGAGAACTTTCATTTCTGGACAAAAAACAACACCACAGTAGTTGTGCTGAAAACAGCGCCAGTTCAGGTTATTAGTTCCATGCAAATCATACCAAAACCATATAAAATTGTTGTAAGAATGCCATGAATACTTCATAAATTATAGATATGTTGGAGATGTATCACACACCAGACTTGTATGCTTGGAGAGATGCCACTAGTGAACCTATGGCCCCAAGGGTCTACTTTCCTTTACATAAAACCTCATCAGAAATGCTTTACCTTGTTGTACCATTTATTTTATTTTTATCTATCCATCAATTTCTACAATATCGTGTAATTTAATATTGTAACTAGCAAGGCAAGAAGCTTGACAACCTTCTCAACATGTTGCAGACAAGTTTGTGTTGTGTTTTATGTGCAGGTACCAGTGACTTTGTTTGCTGGAAGACCTCCTTTTGGTTCGATAAACCTCGGTTCTCTACTGAGGGAGATACTAATTGCTAGGTTACTTCGCCCTTGTAATTGGAGGTTACCCAACCACTCGTACAAGAGACTAAGTATATGCAAACAAGGGAAAGTGGAAATTATAGTTGTGGCATTGTTCAGCGCTACATCTATGCCTTCTTGTCCTATTAACAAGGGGGGCCACAGCCGATGGTACAGTCAAATGAGTTTCCTTTTCAGTGCAGTTGACATGATAAATGGTGGATCCCACAAAGGAGAAAATCTAGGAGATATGGCATAGAGGCAATAATATATGCTATTATTTATCTCCATGTTCATAATTGTGTTTATGTTCCATGCCATAACTCCTATGGTTCTCAAGTCTGCAATAACTACGAGGCACAGAGGGAAACTCATATGCATGTATGGAATAATAAATGGTAAAATGTATTCCTATTCTGGCCTCTAAGACTAGCTCAAGTGTTATATGCTATTTTATATTATTTTTGGGACTAACCTATTAACCTAGAGCCCAGTGCCAGTTTATGTTTTTCCTTGTTTTTGAGTTCTACAAAAAATGAATATCAAACGGAGTCCAAACAAGCTAAAAATTTATGGTGATTTTTTATGGACCAGAAGAAGCCCCGAAGCAAAAGAGTTGGGCCAGAATAGTTCCGAGCCAACCACAAGGGTGGAGGGCGCGCCCTACCCCCGGGAGGGTGCTCCACCCTAGTCGTTGACTCATGGACCCCCCTGACGTGAAACCGACGTAAAAAATTCCTATAAATCCAAAAACCCCGAAAAGAAACCTAGATCGGGAGTTCCGCCACCGCAAGCCTCTGTAGCCACGAAAAACCAATCGGGAGCCCATTCCGGTACCCTGCCGGAGGGGGACACCATCACCGGTGGCCATCTTCATCATCCCGGCGCCCTCCATGACGAGGAGGGAGTAGTTCACCCTCGGGGCTGAGGGTATGTACCAGTAGCTATGTGTTTGATCTCTCTCTCTCTCTCTCTCTCTATCTCGTGTTCTTGATATGGCACGATCTTGATGTACCGCGAGCTTTGTTACTATAGTTGAATCATATGGTGTTTCTCCCACTCTATCTTCTTGTGATGAATTGAGTTTTACCTTTGATGTTTTAGTATGATCGGATTGAATGCTATTATGGATTTGAGAACACTTGATGTATGTCTTGCGTGGGATACCCGTGGTGACAATGGGGAATTCTATTGATTCACTTGATGTATGTGTTGGCACTCAACTCACGGATTCCCGAGGTGACATTCGGGTAATCTATGCATAGGGGTTGATGCACGTTTTCGTCCTTGTTTCTCCGGTAGAAATCTTGGGGCACTCTTTGGGGTTCTTTATGTGTTGGATTGAATATTATGAATCTGAAGTTGTTTGATGCATATCGTATAATTGACCCACGGATACTTGTGGTGACATTGGAGTATCTAGGTAACATTAGGGTTGATTGATGTGTGTCATATGGTGTTATTTTACTACGAACTCTAGGGATGTTTGTGACACTTATAGGAATAGCTCAATGGATTGATCAGAAAGAACAACTTTAAGGTGGTTTCGTACCCTACAAGCAATTTCATCTTATGTTCTCCGTGATAGGAACTTTGGAGTGACTTTTGTCACATGTTGAGGGATTGCCATATGATCTAATTATGTTATCATTGTTGAGAGAACTTGCACTAGTGAAAGTATGAACCCTAGGCCTTGTTTTCAAGCATTGCAATACCGTTTTTGCTCACATTTGTTACTTGCTACCTTGCTGTTTTTATATTTTCAGATTACAAAACCCATATCTACTATCCATATTACACTTGTATCACCATCTCTTCACCGAACTAGTGAAACTATACAATTTACCATTGTATTGGGTGTGTTCGGGACATAATATACTCTTTGTTATTTGGTTGGAGGGTTGTTTGAGAGAGACCATCTTCTTCCTACGTCTCCCACGGATTGATAAAACCTTAGGTCATCCACTTGAGGGAAATTTTCTACTGTCCTACAAAACTCTGCGCTTGGAGGCCCAACACGAGTCTACAAGAAGAAGGTTGCGTAGTAGACATCACCAGACACAGTGTGATTTGGTCACAAGGATGACGAAACACGGGAACGAGAAAATAGAACAAAACTGGTAATGAGGAAACTGGCATAGCGAACAAGTTTTTGATTCACGGGGATGCAAACAAATCTCACCTCAGGTTTCGTAACATATCACGAAGCAACAGGAATATCACACGACAACTAGAGGTTCACTCGAGTATTCATTCGTGTGTGTATAGGGATCAATATGGATGTCCACGGTTCCGCTATTGATCATTGATCGGAAAGAGTTCCAGTCATGTGTCTATACTTCACCAAACCCATGGGGTCACACACTTAAGGGTCATCTATCTGCTGAGTAATGGACAGGGAGTCCGGTAGATTGTTTCCGGGGACGACAAAAAAGTTTCAGAGAGTAAAACCGAAAACGTTTCGGAGACAAACTACATACCGGAAATGTTTCGGAATGAGTCAAGATTTTTTAGTGGGTGCCGGAAATGTTCTGTACCATTCGAAATTGTTCTAGATTTTTCAGACACTGAAAATATTTCAAGAAAAGTTGTCATGAATAGTATAGTGAATAGTGTAACACTATTAGGGTACAACCCCCTTTTGGTGGCTTTTTGGAAAGCCATGTTTTGGGGCTTTGACCCTAAAGTTGTGGAGCATAATGTGGGGAGGTGGGGGCCCCTTTCTGGCAGCCCAAAACGTCCTTGGTAGGGGGGGGACACCCAAGGGGTCTCCTCCCACTTTTGGTGGCTTTTTGGTGGAAAATATCCAAGGGCTTTTTGGTATTTTCAAGTGCCCTCTACCCCTTGTGTGACGCCCCGAGACCGATGTGCCAGGTGTCGTCCAGTTATTCGCTGTCATTGCCATGTCATTTGCTTGTGTGTTGCATTTCATCATGTCATCATGTGCATTGCATCATCATGTTTTCAAAACCTGCATCCGTCCGGGTTCCCCCGGTTCCTTTTGTTGTCCGTTCTGAGCCTAGCCACACTTGCACGTGCCCGCGGCACGTCCGAAATATTATTTTCTAAGTGGCCGGAAAATGTTCTCGGAATGGGATGAAAGTTGGCATGCGGTGTTTTTATGTTGTAGGTAGGCCGCCTGCCAAGTTTCATCGCGTTCGGAGTCCATTTGACGCCCCAACGGATAACTATAGCGGCAGTATAGCCGGTCTAACGCCGGACGTTTTCGGTCTCCGAAAACTGTTGCCGGGCTTTCCCTCTCTTTCCTCTCTAGACCATCTACACAGCCCACTACCAACCGGCAGGTCCAACCTAACCTCTCTTGTCAGCCCGCGGCCCTCCTCGCGCGCGTCCGGAAGCTGCCCCGGACCCGAACCGGACTTTCGTCACCGTTGGATCCGGATCATCCACAAACGTCTACAAAACATCTCCGTTTTGTTAATTGGGGCCCCTAACCTATGTATTCGCGACCATCCGATTGCGATCGTAGGGACGTGTTAGCCTCTACCCTAAATTCCTTTCTTTCCGCCTACATGCTATATATAGCCCCTAACCCTAAATTCTAGGGACCTTGTCCCATCCATCCAATCCCCACGCCGCCGCCACTCCTTTTGTTTTCAGCGCCGAGCCAACCAGCTTCTTCCTCCCAGATCCCCTCCTCCCTCGATTTGCGCCGCTGTCCAACCGCTTCCTCCTACCACGCCAGCTCCCCTGCATCGCTCAGTCCCCGCTTCAGGAACGAGACGACGAGCGCACCAGCGAGGCAGTTGACCGCGTCGTTGCCTCCAAATCCAGGCCCAGCTGCCCCTGCAGGCCTCCCCTTTCCACAGCGCTGGGCCACGGCCCATGGTGAGGACGCGTCCAGCCCCTCCCCTGTTCCTGTTGGGCCGGCCAGTTTCGGCCCGCTAGTTTTTTTCCTGGTCCTGCGAATTTTGTCTATTTTCCTGAGACGGCAGATTTTATAGAAAACCCCCCTAGTTTCATGCATTTAATAACTTCCCAACCGTGCATTGAATCTAAATAAATTATATATGAAAGTTGCTTAGAATTTTGTCTAGTTTAATAATTTGCAACTTTCATCCATGTTTGAAATGTTTAAAATGCTGTTTGGTTAAATTTGCTCCTATGCCATGCTAAAATGCTTTATTTCATAACTAATTAACCGTAGCTCCAAATTTAATAAACTTTATATGCAAATGGCCTAGAATTTTGCCTAGTTTAACATGGTGGCATCATCTTGCATGTTTAATAACAAGTATATGCACATGAGATTTTTATGGAATTGTTGTTTGTTATTTCCGGCCTCATTTAAACTTGCCTAGATACATAGTTTCTTTATGCTTCATCTCTTGCCATGCTAACAACATTTAATCTTGTTGGGTACATAAGTGAGAGAGAACTAAATAAGTCATGTGGTGTTTTCTTCAATATGCAACTCCATTGCATAATGATCTCCACTTAATTTGTAGGATTGTTTATGCACTTTGCCATGCCATGCTTCATTAAACCGGACATGCATCATACTTGTTGTGCATCATGCCATGTTGTTGTAGTGGTTGTTTTACTATGTTGTCTGCTTTCTTTCCGGTGTACTTCTTCTCGGTAATCAGGTAACGTCGTGTTGTGAGGATCCGTTCGACTACGTCCGTTTGTCTTCTTCATGGGCTCGTTCTTCTTCCTTGCGGGATTTCAGGCAAGATGACCATACCCTCGAAATCACTTCTATCTTTGCTTGCTAGTTGCTCACTCTTTTGCTATGCTTATGCCGCGATACCTACCACTTGCTTATCATGCCTCCCCTATTGTTAAGCCAAGCCTCTAACCCACCTTGTCCTAGCAAACCGTTGTTTGGCTATGTTACCGCTTTGCTCAGCCCCTCTTATAGCGTTGATAGTTGCATGTGAAGATTGGAGATTGTTCCTTGTTGGAACATTGTTTATTGTTGGGATATCAAAATATTATCTTGTTTATCTTAATGCACCTATATACTATGTTGCCTAGTGTTTTGTTCCCCTCTTGCCGCCCTAGTTTCCGTCATATCGGTGTTATGTTCCCGGATTTTGCGTTCCTTACACGGTTGGGTTATAATGGGAACCCCTTGACAGTTCACCTTGAATAAAACTCCTCCAGCAATGCCCAACCTTGGTTTTACCATTTTCCACCTAGCCTCTTTTTCCCTCGGGTTTCCGGAGCCCAAGGGTCATCTTTATTTAAACCCCCCCTAGGCCAGTGCTCCTCTGAGTGTTGGTCCGTCCGAGTAGACTGCGGGGCCACCTCGGGGCAACTTGAGGGTTGGTTTTACTCGTAGGATGTCTCATCTGAGTGTGCCCTGAGAACGAGTAATGTGCAGCTCCTATCGGGATTTTTCGGCACATTCGGGCGGTGTTGCTGGACTTGTTTTACCATTGTCGAGGATGTCTTGTAACCGGGATGCCGAGTCTGATCAGATTGTCTTGGGAGAAGGAATATCCTTCATTGATCGTGAGAGCTTGTGATGGGCTAAGTTGGGACACCCCTGTAGTGTTTTGAACTTTCGAAAGTCGTGCCCGCGGTTATGGGCAGATGGGAATTTGTTAATGTCCGGTTGTAGAAAACCTGAAGTCTATTTTAATTAAAATACATCAACCGCGTGTGTAGCCGTGATGGTCTCTTCTCGGCGGAGTCCGGGGAGTGAACACGGTGTCGGAGTAATGCTTGAGGTAGGTTGTTCTAGGATCATTTCTTGATCATAGTTGTTCGATCGTGCTTTTGCCTTCTCTTCTCGCTCTCTTTTGCGAATATGTTAGCCACCATATATGCTAGTCACTTGCTGCAGCTCCACATCATACCTTGCCTTACCTATAAGCTTAAATAGTCTTGATCGCGAGGGTGTGAGATTGCTGAGTCCCCGTGACTCACAGTTTACTTCCAAAACCAGATACAGGGACCGATGATACCGTTCCAGATGATGCGCTTGAGCTCAAGTGGGAGTTCGATGAAGACTCTCGTCATTACTATGTGTCTTTCCCAGATGATCAGTAGTGGTGCCCAGTTGGGGTGATTGGGGACTTTGTCGCATTTGGGGGTTGATCTTTATTTTGGTACCGTAGTCAGACCATGAGTGTATTGGATGAATGTAATGACTTAATTATGTAATTGTGTGAAGTGGTGATTGTAAGCCAACTATGTATCTCTTATTCCCTTATTGTATTACATGGGTTGTTGTGAACATTACCTCACTTGCGACATTGCTTTCAATGTGGTTATGCCTCTAAGTCGTGCTTCGACACGTGGGAGATATAGCCGCATCGAGGGCGTTACAAGTTGGTAATCAGAGCCTTCCCCGAGTTTAGGAGCCCCCCCGCTTGATCGAATCATTGGCGTTGTTGAGTCTAGAAAAATGTTTTGAGTCATTTAGGATTATATATATCAGAGAGTTAGGAATTCTTTTTACTCCTCGGTCCCTTCGTCGCTCTGGTGAGAGATCCTGACGTAGAGTTTTGTCTCTTCTCTTCTCAAATTTCACTAAAAAAATTTAGGATCACGCGGGTATCTTGGAATCGTTCCGATGGTTTTGTGATGAGAACATTGTTCTTGGTGCCTCCTGACATTTAGGGGTTGCGGCAGTGTCCCGGGGAGTTGAGCTCCGAGGTGTTGTCGTCACAATTTTATCGTTGAGATTCTGGAATACCTGAGTTTTGTCGACATCGAAAATCTCTTTTATGCAGTTGTTGGTGAGATAACCTCGACGCCACCCAGTACTGGGGCGGGAGTTCGGGAGTATTGCCATAACTCGTATAACGGATGCTTTTCGAAGGTTGAGGTAAACGCTTTCCAAAGGTTTCTTGGTTATGTGTTGAAGGATCGATACAGTTGGATGTAGGATTTGTTAGTTTTGGGTGAGATATTATGCTTCGCCTGTATCCCCAACACCTGATTGCATAATCGGAAAATTTCGGGAGTTTATAAGTGGGAATTCAAGTAGCTCTTAGGATATCTTTCCGACAGATGTATGATATGAAATTGGGGTTCGACGTCTAGTGGTCCGCCTATCCACGGTTGGTTTTACAGTGGTCTCGTTGTGTCTTAAAGAGTCCTTGGCTATGCCGACTCGGGGACGCTTCGTATGTCATGTGCATGGCCTTGTACATGATGGTGCTGTACGATCGAGCCCTTGTAGGCCCCACCATGAAAACTTCGGACGAAATCTCTATCATATGTTTGTTCCGGCTTATTTTGCAAGCCAATCCTTTGTTTTGTTCTTTGTTGTGGTATTCGAGTTGCTTCAATGTCAAGTGTTGATTTCATACCTTTTCTAAGCGGTGTTTCTCATATTTCTATGTGAATACCAATCCTTGATGATAATCGAGATTGTCTTGCCAATCCTTTCAACCAGTGTATATCTCTTCAAGTGGACTCGATCAACATCCGCAAGATCAACTCAAGTTTTCTCAATGTTGTTTGTTTCATCCATCTCCAAGTTGCCTTTGTTTTTCCCGCCCTCCCTCCCTTGTTTTTCTTCAAGGACTCAGATTTCTTAATCGAGTATCCATCTTATTGATGTGAAGCCTCTCCATTCTTTTCCTTCAATGTTCTTATCCGGTGATTCTCATGAAGATACTAACGGAGCTTCTAGTTCATCATTCTTTGTTTCTTTTATCTTCTCCGGTGGATCTAATTCAAGCGTTGTTGATCATATACTTTCCTCGTTTCAATGCTTTCTCATGCCGGTGCACCTCTTAATCTTCCATTTCTCACTATTCAATTGTTCCGGAGTGCTCAAGATATCTCAGAGATTCGTGTTTCCACTCTGTTTTCGGTCCAGCTCTTTCAAGGTTGTTATCTCATTCTAGCCATTTAATTCAACCGGTGCTTTCTCTCTTTTAAATCGTTCTACGGTGTTTTCTTTTGAGTGGGCCCTAACCCACAGGTCTTTTTCCAGGATCTTACCTGACTCTTCTAATTTTTCCCGGAGTTACTCCCAAATTCTTTTCGAAGTTTGACGTAAGAATGATTCATCAGCAGTCATATGTATTTCTCCAAGATCTTTCAAATTCTTTTCATCGTTGGTTCAACTTTTCCATTCTTCTTTATTCCGGAGTATCTCAACAATTTGGTGGTGTTTCTCGTCGTAATTCTCAGATTTTGATGACCGAAGAAGAGTTTTTCCTCCATATCTTATCCGCTCTGTCAAAGATTCATGGTTCTAGTTCGAGGCCATCCTCTCATAATTGGTTTGATCATGAGAATTCTTTTCACCCATCCAGAGCATTTCATGAGTTGTTTTCCATATCTTTCCTCCGAAGGCCTTCTTTTCAAATAAGCTGGCAGCTCACATTCTCCAAATCTTACCGGTGCATCGATCAAATATCCTCTAATCAGTTCTTGATCTCTTCATTCTCATGTATCTAAATCCCCTCAAGATTCTTTGTTCATTTGCTAATTCTTTCCGGTGTTTCTTTATCTTTTCTTCGTTCATTTTCAATTCTTACGGTGGTTCATTCAAGATTCTCTTCTTTCGTTTATCATATCAATTTATTTGTTATTTCTATCCTACCGGTGGTTCGTTGAAGACCTTCTCAAGTTTGCGCTATATCTCTCTTAATCCGTTCTACGAGAATAAGTAGTGTGCCGAATCCATTGATTGTCATCAATTTTAATTGGTGAAGGATAAGCATAATGTAATTCTTATTCTTGTTTCATCGACTAAATTCAATTCCTTATTCCGGAGCCTCATCAAAATTCTCGTTTTCAATTGTTTCATCTTCTCTTCCCGCAATTCCAAGCTCTCTCAATTTTTCTCTTCATGAAGATCCATCTAATCATTGCAAGGCTTCACCTTGTGTTTTCAACTTCTCTTTCCTTTCGTTTGATCATTCTTTTATTACCGGAGTTCTTCATGGAGGCTGTACATGTTGGTTCATTAAGGATTTAATTCCCTCTCGAAGTGTTCATCAAGATTCTTTTCAGAGGAGCTCAAGCATTCTTCATCTTGTAATGCGGAGTGCAATTCTTTCTTACGTATCATTAGAGGTGGTATTATGTCATTCTTGGTAATTTGAGTTCATGTTCCATGATTCACATGTTGTTAAGAATGACATATTTTAAATCCATCAACCTCTTCGTTGGAGTTATCTTGGGTTATTTTTCACCTAAAACTTTCCCTAAGTTTTGTTGCTATTTATGGTGATAATATATGATCCAAGTTCTTCATCTATCCTCCCAGTGAAATAATCTTCTCGTCTCCTTGTTCATATCAATCCAATTTATCATTTCCATTAATGGCAGAATTTCACCTCGTAGTTTTGAGAGGTTTTCCATAAGCCCACAACAAGCTTACTCTTTTCGTTGTTGGTTTATCAACAACTCCGTTCGACCCTTCTCCTAAGGATGCCTTTTCAAGCTCTTTTGTGACAGAAGTTTTCATTTTCTTCTCAATTCTCCTATTTCAATTATCTATCTTCTATTCTTTTGTTCCGGAGGCATTGTGATGTTGCTTTCTTCAACCATCATCTCGTTTCATCAAAGATAATGTTCTTTTCATGCTTATCCATTTAACCGGAGTGCTGTCTGAGATCTTTCTTACCCCTTGTCCCATTCTTTCAATAGTTACGGAGGCAGTGTGTTGTGATCTCATCAAGTATCTTCTCATCTTATCAAGTTCTTATTCAATTCCATTTCTTTTCAATCGGTGTGCTGCCCAAATTTGTTCTTCCTTGTTCCTCTTTCTAATGGAGTGTTTTTTCAACTTCGATCACCTCCGTGGTTTTATTCCTTTCAAGTTGTTCAACCTTTCAAGGTTCATTGGTTTCATTCGTTTGTCAAAGAAGCAACTTAGTTTTACCTTTTCTCTTCCTCTTCCGTTTTCCCTCCGGTGCCATTCTAGATCTCGGGACGAGATCCTCTCGTAGTGGCGGAGTGTTGTGACACCTCGAGACTGATGTGCCAGGTGTCGTCCAGTTATTCGCTGTCGTTGCCATGTCATTTGCTTGTGTGTTGCATTTCATTATGTCATCATGTGCATTGCATCATCATGTTTTCAAAACCTGCATCCGTCTGGGTTCCCCCGGTTCCTTCTGTTGTCCGTTCTAAGCCCAGCCACACTTGCACGCGCCCGCGGCACGCCCGAAATATTATTTTATAAGTGGCCGGAAAATTTTCTCGGAATGGGATGAAAGTTGGCATGCGGTGTTTTTATGTTGTAGGTAGGCCTCCTGCCAAGTTTCATCGCGTTCGGAGTCCGTTTGACGCCCCAACGGATAACTATAGCGGCAGTATAGCCAGTCTAACGTCGGACGTTTTTGGTCTCCGAAAACTGTTGCCGGGCTTTCCCTCTCTTTCCTCTCTAGACCGTCTACACAGCCCACTACCTACCAGCAGGTCCAACCTAACCTCTCTTGTCAGCCCGCGGCCCTCCTCGCGTGCGTCCGAAAGCTGCCCCGGACCCGAACCGGACTTTCGTCACCGTTGGATCCCGATCATCCCCAAATGTCTACAAAACATCTCCGTTTTGTTAATTGGGGCCCCTAACCTACGTATTCATGACCATCCGATTGCGATCGTAGGGACATGTTAGCCTCTACCCTAAATCCCTTTCTTTTCGCCTACATGCTATATATAGCCCCTAACCCTAAATTCTAGGGACTTTGTCCCATCCATCCAATCCCCACGCCGCCGCCACTCCTTTTGTTTTCAGCGCCGAGCCAATCAGCTTCTTCCTCCCAGATCCCCTCCTCCCTCGATTTGCGCCACCGTCCAACCACTTCCTCCTACCGCGCCAGCTCCCCTGCATCGCTCAGTCCCCGCTTCAGGAACGAGACGACGAGCGCACCAGCGAGGCAGTTGACCGCGTCGTTGTCTCCAGATCCAGGCCCAGCTGCCCCTGCAGGCCTCCCCTTTCCATAGTGCTGGGCCACGGCCCATGGTGAGGATGCGTCCAGCCCCTCCCCTATTCCTGTTGGGCCGGCCAGTTTCGGCCAGCTAGTTTTTTTCCTGGTCCCGCGAATTTTGTCTATATTCCCGAGACGACATATTTTACAGAAACCCCCCTAGTTTCATGCATTTAATAACTCCACAACCGTGCATCGGATCTAAATAAATTATATATGAAAGTTGCTTAGAATTTTGTCTAGTTTAATAATTTGAAACTTTCATCCATGTTTGAAATGTTTAAAATGCTGTTTGGTTAAAGTTGCTCCTATGCCATACTAAAATGCTTTATTTTATAACTAATTAACTGTAGCTCCAAATTTAATAAACTTTATATGCAAATGGGGTAGAATTTTGCCTTGTTTAACATGGTGGCATCATCTTGCATGTTTAATAACTATAAAAAATGGTTTAGGGCAGAACAGTACCAAACCGTAAAATATGCACATCAGGTTTTTCCGAAATTGTTGTTTGTTATTTCCGGCCTCATTTAAACTTGCCTAGATACATAGTTTCTTTATGCTTCATCTCTTGCCATGCTAAAAACATTTAATCTTGTTGGGTACATAAATGAGAGAGAACTAAATAAGTCATGTGGTGTTTTCTTCAATATGCAACTCCATTGCATAATGAGCTCCACTTAATTTGTAGGATTGTTTATGCACTTTGCCATGCCATGCTTCATTAAACCAGACATGCATCATACTTGTTGTGCATCATGCCATGTTGTTGTAGTGGTTGTTTTACTATGTTGTTTGCTTTCTTTCCGGTGTACTTCTTCTCGGTAATCCGGTAACGTCATGTTGTGAGGATCCGTTCGACTACGTCCATTTGTCTTATTCCTGGGCTCGTTCTTCTTCCTTGCGGGATTTCAGGCAAGATGACCATACCCTCGAAATCACTTCTATCTTTGCTTGCTAGTTGCCCGCTCTTTTGCTATGCCTATGCCGCGATACCTACCACTTGCTTATCATGCCTCCCCTATTGTTAAGCCAAGCCTCTAACCCACCTTGTCCTAGCAAACCGTTGTTTGGCTATGTTACCGCTTTGCTTAGCCCCTCTTATAGCGTTGATAGTTGCAGGTGAAGATTGGAGATCGTTCCTTGTTGGAACATTATTGTTGGGATATCACAATATTATCTTGTTTATCTTAATGCACCTATATACTTGGTAAAGGGTGGAAGGCTCGGCCTTTTGCCTAGTGTTTTGTTCCACTCTTGCCGCCCTAGTTTCCGTCATATCGGTGTTATGTTCCCGGATTTTGCGTTCCTTACACGGTTGGGTTATAATGGGAACCCCTTGACAGTTCACCTTGAATAAAACTCCTCCAGCAATGCCCAACCTTGGTTTTACCATTTGCCACCTAGCCTCTTTTTCCCTTGGGTTTCTGGAGCCCAAGGGTCATCTTTATTTAAACCCCCCCTAGGCCAGTGCTCCTCTGAGTGTTGGTCCGACCGAGTAGACTGCGGGGCCACCTTGGGGCAACTTGAGGGTTGGTTTTACTCGTAGGATCTCTCATCTGAGTGTGCCTTGAGAACGAGATATGTGAAGCTCCTATCGGGATTTGTCGGCACATTCGGGCGGTGTTGCTGGACTTGTTTTACCATTGTCGAGGATGTCTTGTAACCGGGATGCGAGTCTGATCGGATTGTCTTGGGAGAAGGAATATCCTTCATGGACCGTGAGAGCTTGTGATGGGCTAATTTGGGACACCCCTGGAGGGTTTTGAACTTTCGAAAGCCGTGCCCACGGTTATGGGAAGATGGAAATTTGTTAATGTCCGGTTGTAGAAAACCTGAAGTCTATTTTAATTAAAATACATCAACCGCGAGTGTAGCCATGATGGTCTCTTCTCGGCGGAGTCCGGGGAGTGAACACGGTGTTGGAGTAATGCTTGACGTAGGTTGTTCTAGGATCACTTCTTGATCATAGTTGTTCGACCGTGCGTTTGCCTTCTCTTCTCGCTCTCTTTTGCAAATATGTTAGCCACCATATATGCTAGTCGCTTGCTGCAGCTCCACATCATACCTTGCCTTACCTATAAGCTTAAATAGTCTTGATCGCGAGGGTGTGAGATTGCTGAGTCCCCGTGACTCATAGTTTACTTCCAAAACCAGATGCAGGGACCGATGATACCGTTCCAGATGATGCGCTTGAGCTCAAGTGGGAGTTCGATGAAGACTCTCGTCGTTACTACGTGTCTTTCCCAGATGATCAGTAGTGGTGCCCAGTTGGGGCAATCGGGGACTTTGTCGCATTTGGGGGTTGATCTTTATTTTGGTACCATAGCCGGACCATGAGTGTATTGGATGAATGTAATGACTTAATTATGTAATTGTGTGAAGTGGCGATTGTAAGCCAACTATGTATCTCTTATTCCCTTATTGTACTACATGGGTTGTTGTGAAGATTACCTCACTTGCGACATTGCTTTAATTGCGGTTATGCCTCTAAGTCGTGCTTCGACACGTGGTAGGTATAGCCGCATCGAGGGTGTTACACCTTGCCTCCCACTATAAATAGAGGTGGGGAGAGATCTCCATCTCACTCAGTCTATCTCAAACACATTCCATGCAATGATCTGGCTTTCTATCTCCCTTTCCATGAAATAGTTTCGTACGCCGAAAGGTTGTCTAGTCTTCAGTAGGGCCTAGTTCTGGACGACAAAGCCCTGCTAGATAGTTGACACCGTATGTGTGCAACCCGGTAGAGAGGTCATAGTTTCGATATTAGTTCGAGAGATAGCCTGAGGTTCTGCCTGAGGATCTGACCATGGGCATCCCATAGGGTTGTCCGAGGGACTGATCGTGTTTCTGTCTGAGGCCCTCTCGGAGAGCTGTTCGAGGGACCGTCTGAGGAGCTGTCCAGGGGAGTACATCCTCGCGGTTGGGAGGTTGTAAAATCCTAGCTGCGGGGATCCGCGCCAACGACCTCCACTGACTCTCCTTCCGTTGTGCTATGAGTCGGTAATGATCAGATCAAACCCTGTATGCATCTTCATAGTGGTCCTGGGTTGGTGCGTAGGCTGGATTTTTTTGCTTTTTGCTGCATTACCCAACAGCGGTATCAGAGTCGTGCTACGCGTAGATGCATGTTACAATCTAGAATACATGAGATGTATGGGTGTTTCACAATATAATTTTGTAGTAGATGCGTTCTATTGCTGAAAATTATTTATGCGGATAGTAGATGAAATCTATTTAACCGATGTTGTTGTTGCTTCCCTTGAAGTTGCATAGTTCTGGAGGGCATGGTGGAGTTTTGCTACAAAGTACGGGCAATCCATGATTCTTCCATGCTGCTCCTGAGTATGCTGGTTCGACCATAGTTAATAAAGATGAATGTTTTGTAGACTAAAGGGCAATGCAGATATGATCTGCACGGGGATCATGCGTATGAGGAAGTTCAGTATGGGGCTCGAGATTTTAATCTCGTGTTTCATACGCCCCGGAAATTTAATCTAGTGAGTGGAATAATCATACTTGATGATGGACGTTGGTAGTTGCGATTTAAGACAAAACCTTAGAAGCCACGTAAAATAAAATTTTGCATAAACCGATTAGAGGCATCTAACTTGGTTTTGCAAGATGACATGTGATGTGCATATGATGTGGTATAGTCTTCATCATATTTAATTTGATTATGTATGAATTGACTATACAATGTCAATTAATAAACATGACCTGTGTGTCATGATTCAGCATGATGGCTGGAGCCATATGATTGTCACTTTAATGACCTGCGAGTCAACCTTATGTAATGCACTAATTTAATTAGTTATCGAGATAACAATATTATCCGGTGCATCAACAAGGTGGTGGCAATCTTCGCAAAGGTGAACATTGACGCAAATGCCGAAGACGAACAAATACTAAACTTCTCCGTCAGAAAGGGGTATACCAGATCATGTTATTATGAATTGCTTGCGATGTTTATCCCTCGTGATGCACCCATCTTGATTGCGTGGTAGTCATTTTATTAGGGTGATCTCTCACTTAAAATATCAAGTAGTTAGTGTTCTCCCAAGTGTAGCACCGTCACGGCACCTATCTGTTGGGGGAAACGATACCTATGGAATCACTGGGATCCCTTCCATGGTTGGCGGGTGCGGGGTTGTGCAAAGAGCGGGTCTGGTAGCCAGCACAAAGACCGTTTACCCAGGTTCGGGACGCAAGGATGCGTAATACCCTAATCCTGCTTTGGTATATATTTGAGTGTTCTTGAGCTTTCGAACTAGCTGCGGTGCGTGCATAGTCCAAAAGATCCGAATCCTTCTCTAGTATGCCTCGGGCCTCCTTTTATAGTAAAAAGATGTTGCCACAGTGGCACACAGGAGGTGGAAAGGTATACAGTGTACAAGCTTATCGGCTGTCATTATGGGATAATGCGCATTAAATGCGCTCCTTAGGTGTCCTGTTGCTTTATCGGGGCCGGTAACGAGGCCCGTCCCGTCCATTGCCGCTCCGCCTCGCTTCGACACTCGTCCAGGCCAACGAGGCATGCAGCGCCACGTAAGCTGGCAGGCTGCTGAGTTGGTGTGGTGGCAGGGTCCTCACGAAGATCTGCATGCCGCCACGCTGGTCTTTGGCTAGTTGGATTAGTATCCACGTACTGCCACGTGGGTACTTGCTCCAGTGGGTGGGTTGGCCGCTGGGCTGGGGCGGCGACGGGCGGCAAGGTCTTGCCGCGGTCTCGCATATATTCCCGGCAAGGGTCTTGCCGGGGTCTCGTGAGCGCCCTCGGCAAGAGTCTTGCCGGGGCCTTGCGAGCGTTTTTGGCAAGGAGCCTTGTCGGGGCCTCGGGGGCATCCTCGGCAAGGGGCTTGCGATTGTCTTGTCTTCTGGTCATCGTCTAGTCTTGTGGGCTTCTGGTTTCCACAAAGATTTGCATGCCACCAAGGAGGTGCCTCCCGAGCCTCGGTCCCATGGTGGTCTGTGGTGTTGGAACCCGTGGGCTCAAGGGTGGCGGCTCTGCTGGTGTCGGGCAAGTTGCCCCGGCAAGGCTCTTGCCGAGGCTGCGGAGGCCGCCTTGGCAAGGGCCTTGCTAAGGGAGTCCACCTCGCCCTCCCGCTCTTCATCTCTTTGGCTTGGCATTGTTCTGGTTGTCTTGTGGGCTCTGCTTCCTCTGTTTGTCCCGCTAAGTGTGGCTGTAGGTGCGGCTCTGACTGCTCGTGCACAAGTAGAGGGGTAAAAAGGAGAGCCCCTACTTTTGTACACCGACAGGAGCCCCCGGGCATGGGCCACACATAAGTGCAACATGTTGTTGGGCCGGGCCCAGAATGGTGCGTAGGCATGCAGGGCGGAGTTTTAGTGCAGCAATTCCCTCGCCCGTCACGCTTCCCCACGACCTGTGTTGAATGCATGACGTGGGGGTCGTGCGCGGAATGACCGCATCATTCTTGCGTCATCCGTGGTGAACAATAAAGAGGCGGCTTGCGTGTTCTCTTGAAACGGCAGAGCCGCCTCTCATTTACTCTCTCCGCCTTGGAACCGTCGTTCCACGTTTCCCACTATGCCTGCTCCTTACGCCACATACGCCGCATGCACGACACGGGGTAGGTGATAGATGCATAGAATATTGGAAGGCGTGCGGGGGCCGATACTCACGTGCCTTCGATTGGGCGGGGAGGGCGATCAATGGCCTCGTTTGCTGCCACTTTAATGAGCCGGATTCGAGCGGGCTCTTCAGGGGTGTAGAACTAGTCTTTCAGCCTCCCCTCCCAAACTATAAAAAGGGAACTCAGGGGTAGGAGGAAGAGCATCTCCCTGCGTCTCCCCTTTGTCTCCATCCCCACCCACGGTCATGGCGAGGGGGCGTGGCCGCGGCCATTCTTCTGCAGAGGCGACCAGGTCCTCCTCCTGCCAGAGGGCTGCGGCGGTCAAGGAAGAGCTAGATGCCCAGGGTGATATCCATGCTCGAGGCGGGGCCGCTGGACGGGGCCACGGTCGGCGAGGCGGTCGAGGAAGAGGTGGCCGTGCAAGGGGGATGTCTGCATCGTCTCTGTCTCTGTCGCCATCTCCCCCGCCAACTCCTCTTGCTTCGCTGAGTGGCCACGTCGGGGACTCGGCACTCGAGTTTATCCTGCAGCTGCATGGGTCGCTGCGCCGTCGCCTTCGTCTTCCCCGGGCGGTCGCGAGGGTGCTGGTGATTGACCAGTCACCGTGGCTGAGGCTTCACATGAAGGGGTGTTGCCATGGCGACATGTGGGTGAACACAGGATTCCCCACCCCTCAAGTGATGCTCCTTCGCCGGGGCTGGAAAACCTTTGCACGCGCCCATTGCTTGATGGATGGGCACATCCTCTGCTTCAAGCTAGTGGAGAGCGATTTGCTCTTCGTCAAGGTCTTCGGGTGCTCGGAACAAAGGCTAGGGTGCTGTGCGGAGAGCTCGACTGATGGTGAAAGCTCCTCTTCGGGCGAGAGTGAAGAGGAGGATAGCGACATCGACACCGGAGGTAGTGGGCAGGAGGATGAAGGGTCCGATTAGGCGTCGGACACACCATTCCTGGTCGGCGTCGGCAGCACCATCATCAGCATCGCCAGCTCCTTGAACTTCTCAGGGTCGTCGCCTTGGGCGGCTGGCGTTGGAGGGACGGGGAAGACGAAGAAGGCGGGTGGCGGGCCGTCAAGTCGGAGTACGATGGCCTCAACGCCTTCGACGCGTACTGCCGGGCCACTGCATTGTCTTTCGGTTCTTCCTCCGACACGGTCATCATCGGCCTCCTTCCGAACGATCGCCGATATGTTATCTTGGCGTCTTCTGCTGCTCGTACCTCGCCTAGGCACTCCTTTTACCCTTCCGCCATATTGTTCTTTTTCCTGAGGAGAGGGACAAGAAAGGGATTACGAGCATCTTATCTCTTTTTAGTTTTTAAGCCTACGGGCCTTTGTAAGATTTAAATCTCGTAACCCCCTTGCTCATGTATGCATTCCATACGAATTGTAATTGTTAGCAATGTATTAATGAGGAGAAGGGTGTTTGCCAGGTTTTGTTTGCGCGTGGGCGAGGGCCACACCAAGGAATGAGTCCTCGTTATCTTAACATAAACACTGTACCCCGGCAATAGGCCTTGCCGTCTTTCTGCTCTATAGCTCGGCTACACTCACGCCCTTGGCAGAGGTAGGGTCCAAGTAGGATTAGGCCCTTCGCTCGTCCCCTTCCCATCACACTACAACCAAGTTCCGGCCCAAAGTAAGGTTTTCGGACACGGGACAGAGGGAGCAAGATGGTATGAGAGCGAGCGAAGTCTTGTACGTTCA
Organism: Triticum urartu; assembly: GCF_003073215.2. Lineage (NCBI taxonomy): Eukaryota > Viridiplantae > Streptophyta > Magnoliopsida > Poales > Poaceae > Triticum > Triticum urartu. Next base: position 395,490,681 of record NC_053026.1, on the reverse strand, counting down.
AGTTTCATACAGAGGCACAGAGTGGGGAAAAACTTATCTGATGTCGCAACCCCCGGCAACCTTGGCTTGCCGTGATCAGATCCTTAGACCTGCAGCCCCCCGGCAACCTTGGCTTGTCGGGGTCGAGCGTCGGCCTGTTCTCTTTCTTCCAAAATAGCTCAGCAGAAATGTCCACGCACCCTACGAACCAAAAGGACGGGAAGGAACAGAGAGATGCATACTCGACCTCTATGCTAAGGGTTAGTCGCCAACAAGCACTATCAACCCTAACATATAGAGAGAGACTCAACCTAGCATGCATGCTAAAACTTAGGGCGCCGACGCTTCATTTATTTATGCTCAGGGTCTGCGCCTGGCTTTGTACAAAGGGTTACATGCCTTGCCGGCAAGGCTTGCACAAAAGGTGGTTTGACGGGGAGCCCGGCAACTGAGCCTTATGGGTAAAACTTGCGAAGATGTTCGATGTTCTAGGAGTTGCTCACTAGAATACCATCTTCGGTCTCCAGGCGGACTGCGCCGGGCCTGGTGACTCGTATTACCCGATAAGGGCCTTCCCACTTTGGCATCAACTTGTTGGAATTTTTGGCTGAATGAACGTGCTGAAGAACAAGGCCGCTTTCCTCAAAGCTTTGGCACGAACCATGCAGCTATGGTAGCGGTGCAAGGCTTGCTGGTAGCGTGCTGCTCGCACAGCCGCCCGAAGACGATCTTCCTCAAGGAGCGTTGCATCATCTTGCTGCAACTGCTCTTGCTCAAGCTCATCATAAGAGAGCACTCAAGGTGACCCGTGCGTGAGTTCCATGGGGAGAACTGCTTCTGCCCTGTAAACGATGGAGAAAGGGGTCTGGCCAGTGGCTCACTTTGGTGTCGTTCTGATTGACCAAAGAACCACTGGCAATTCATCAATCTAGCGCCGTCCGCACTTGTGCATCCTGTCAAAAGTTCTTGTCCGGAGGCCTCTCAATACTTCAGCATTCACCCTCTCAGTCTGGCCGTCGCTTCAGCTCGTGAACTGCGTGCTGTTGTCGGTGATGACTCTATTTGGCACACCAAAACGGCAGACTAGTCCCTTGAAGAATTTGACGGCCGACTGTGCTGTCACCTTTCTCACTGCCTCCACCTCCGGCCACTTTGTGAACTTGTCGATTGTGACGTACAAGTACTCAAAGCCCTCGATAGCACGGGGAAAGGGGCCCAGTATGTCGAGCCCCCAGACCGAGAATGGCCAGGAAAGAGGGATTGTATGAAGAGCTTGAGCTGGTTGACGATGCTTCTTTGAATGGATCTGGCACGCTTCACACTTGGTTACTAAGGTCGTTGCATCCTGGAGGATAGTGGGCCAGAAGAAACCTTGCCGGAATGCCTTGCCGGCATGGGCCCTTGACCCTATGTGGGAGCCACATATGCCTCCGTGGATCTCTGCCAACAGCTCCAGTCCTTCCTCCCGGGGAATGCACTTTAATTTCACACCGTTCGATCTTTTTCTGTACATAACGTCGTCGATGAACTGATACATGGCAGATCGATGGGATACTTTCTCCGCCTCTTCCTGCTCCTCAGGAAGTTCCCCTGTTTGGAGGAATCAGACGGTATGCTGTGCCCATGCCGGAGCATGAGGCTCGATGACAAGGGCTAAGGCATTTCCTCTACCATGGGAGTGGATGTCTCTACGGCCAGGGTTGACGCCTTGCCGGAGTCTGTTGCCCAATGGTAGGCTGAGTGTCCATGGCAAGATCTTTATCGGCGGCTCCTGGGACCTCGGCGGAAAAGTACTTGTCGGGGCCTGATTTCCTCCGCTTGTTCTGCCCTGTCGATGGTTCAACGGATGGTTGAGTTAATCAAAGCACAAAAGTATCTGGTTCCACAGGCAATTTGAAGGCAGCGTGGTTCGACAAGTAGTCGGCGATGCCATTCTCCACTCGGGGAACATGCTCCGCTTGTATACCGTCAAAACGCTCTTCCAGCTTCCTCACTTCATCTACGTAGACCTCCGTCAATGGGCTTTGATAATCTTTGTTAACTTGCTTGACGACAAGCTGTGAATCACCCCTGACGATGATCTTCTTGATTCTGAGGTATGCCGCGATCCTGAGACCAGCAAGCAACCCCTCATATTCAGCAGTGTTGTTTGTTGACATCTCCCTGGGAAAGTGCATCTGGACTACATACTTGAGGTGCTCTCCGGTGGGTGCGATGAGTAGGACACTAGCACCGCACCTTGCAGCGAGAAAGCCCCGTCAAAGTACATAATCCAGTCACGACTTGTTTCCTTGCCGGGGAGAGTGGTCTCCTGAATCTCTTCGTCGGGCGTTGAGGACCATTCTGCAATGAACTCTGCCAGGACTCTACTCTTAATTGTCGAAGTGCTTTCAAACTTCAAAGCAAAGCTCGACTGTTCCAAAGCCCATTCCACAATCCCCCCAGTTGCGTCTGGGTTATGCAATATCCTTTGCAACGAGAAGCGGGTGACGACGGTGATTTTGTGTGCTTGGAAGTAATGATGCAGCTTCCTCGAGGCCATAAGGAGGCCGAGGAGCAATTTATGTACACCAGAGTATCTTGACCTGCCCCCCTGCAAGAGGGAGCTGACAATGTAAACTAGGTGCTGCATCATCTTCTTCTTATGCACTATTTCATTTGGTTGCGTCGCTTTTGCTTCACCAGCGCCAGGCTCTGCCGGGGCCTTACCTTACCGGCATCAGGCCCTGCCAGGGGGAGCTCTGGTTTGCCATCCGCCAACCCTGCTATTGCCATTGCCTCTTTGTCGACCTCCCTCTGTGCCACTAGCATGGCGCTAACCACTTGGTTTGTTGCCGCTAGATATAGCAGCAACGGTTCTTGTGGTTTAGGCACAACCAGTATTGGCGTAGAGGAGAGGTACTTCTTCAAATCCTGCAGGGCTGCCTCAGCCTCTGGGGTCCATTCCATTGGGCCCGCCTTTTTCAAGATTTTGAAAAAGGGGAGGGCACGTTCAGCAGACTTGGAGATGAATCTGCTCATGGCGGCAACGCAGCCAGCGAGCCGACGTACATCCTTGATCCGCCTAGGTGCCTCGATCTGCTCAATGGCCTTGATCTTGTCTGGATTCACCTCGATCCCACGATATGACACAAAGAACCCGAGAAGTTTGCCGGACGGAACGCCAAAGACACACTTCTATGGATTCAGCTTGAGGTTGATCTTGTGCAAATTTGCAAACGTCTCTTCTAAATCTTGTACGAGTGTTGCCCTATCCTTGGTTTTAACCACTATGTCATCCATATAAGCTTCCATATTTCTATGTAGCTGGGGCTCAAAACCAATTTGGACTGCTCTTCCAAATGTTGAGCCAGCACTCTTCAACCCGAGAGGCATTTTAAAAAACAATACGTACCACATGGGGTGATGAATGTTGTCTTCTCTTCATCTTCTCTCGTCATGAAGATTTGGTGGTATCCTGAGTAGGCGTCAAGGAATGATAACAGGTCGCACCCGGCCGTGGAGTTAACAATCTGGTCAATGCGCGGCAACGGGAAAGGGTCCTTCGGACAAGCCTTATTGATATCAATGTAATCAATACACAGCCTCCACTTCCCATTTGCCTTGTGCACCACCACCGGATTGGCCAACCATGTCAGATGAAGTACTCCCCTCACCAAACCTGCCGCTTCTAACTTCCTGATCTCCTTCGTGATGAACTCCTGCCGTTCCAAAGTTTGCTTCCTGACCTTCTGCTTGACGGGTCGCGCATGAGGACAGATAGCAAGATGGTTCTCAATCACCTCCCTGGGAACACCGAGGATGTCGGATTCTTGCCATGCAAACATATCGACATTCGCCCGCAGGAAGGTGACGAGCGAGCCTTCCTATTTGCTGTCAAGGGAGGAGCTTATGGTGAAAGCCCCTCACGTGCCATCCTCCTTGACGGACACCTTCTTGGTCTCCGGTGGTTCAGCTCTAGATTTCTTGCTCTTGCCGGTGGAGCTGTCTGGCACGTCCTCGACGGGAGCACATCACTCTGAGGAGGTGCGCTTGCTGAAGTGGGTGCGAGAGGTCTTGCCAGTATTCTTCCCTCCCCGGGCTTCGGCGGCAGGAGCAAGTGCCTTGGTGGCAGTCGCTGCAACTGCCTCTCGGTAGAGTTGGTCATCGCAGATCAATGCATCCTTCTTCTCGGAGGGGACGGTGATGATAGTCATCGGCCCGGGCATCTTCAGCGTGTTGTAGGCGTAATGTGAGGCCGCCATGAACTTGGTTAGTGCTGGGCGGCCGAGGATCCCGTTGTAGGGCAAGGGGATCTCGTCTACATCTAAAACAATCCTCTCTATTCTGTAGTTTAACTCGCCTCCAAACATCATAGGCAGCGTGATCTTACCCTTCGGCTGACTCCTTCCCGGGTTGACCCCTTGAAATGTGTCCGTCTCTTCGAGGTCTCCATCAGGAATCTGCAGCCTTTTGATCACAACAGGCGAGATCAAGTTCAGGCCGGCCCTGCCGTCAACTAGCATTTTTGTCACCTTGAGGTTGCGTATTGTTGGCGAAACCAACAACGGAAAACACCCGACCGCAGTTGTGCGATCAGGGTGGTCCTCCGTGTCAAAAATGATAGGCGTGCTGGACCACTTCAGTGGCTTTCGAGCATCGAATGATGGTTCCGCTGCTGTGATCTCACGCGCTCACTGCTGGCGGTGAGAGGTGTGCAGTGAGGCACCACTGTCGACGCACATGGTCTCCGTAGCTTTCTGGAACTCATGCTCGCCGGACTCGTTGTCCTCGTCATGACCGTCGTCTTCCTGCTTCTTGTCGCGGCCCTGGGCGGGCCTCTCTTGCTGGTTATCCTTGCCGCGGCGACCTCCTTGGCCGCCACACTTCTTGCCGGATCCTTCGGCACCATCCTGACCCTTCTCCTTGTCCCGCCTCTCATAGTCAACATTTTGCTTCTCAGCAAGCATCTCAACTTGTCGACAATTCTGGAGGTCGTGGCCCTTGGTGCGGTGGATCTTGTAGTACTGCTTGTCGGAGCCTCCAGTCTTGTCGGCAGCCGCCAAGGCCCGGCAAGCGGCGCACCTAGCAATTTCCTTGCCAGGATCGTCTTCCCGGGCCTTCTTGGCAGCGTCGGTGTCCTCGGATCCCTCGACGGAAAGCACGGTCTTGCTCATGCGCTTCCTGTTGCGGCACCGGCCTTCCTTCGTCGGGACGGCTGTGTCTTCGTTTTTGGAGTCGGTTTCCGCACCGGCGTCCTCACCGGGGTACTTCCTCCCCTCTTTAGCTCGAGCGCACCTATCGGCCAGAACATAAAGTTCGGCCACATCTTTGACCTTGTTCATCGCCAGCTCTTCACGCATCTTGCGGCTGCGCACATTCTGATGGAATGCGCTGATCACGGCGGCGGGATGAACATGTGGGATGTTGTACTGCACCCAGCTGAACCTTTGTATGTACTTGCGCAGGTTTTCACCTTCCTTCTGGGGATGATATGCAAATCGCTTGCCTGGCCATGAGCTTGGTGGCCTCCAGTGAAGGTGCCAACGAACTCATGACACAAATCCGACCAAGAAGAAATGGAATCCGCCAGCAAGTGCATCCACCATGACATGACATTGGGTTTAAGTGCCAACGAGAAGTAATTGGCAAGCACCTTGTCGTCGCGAGCTCCAGCAGCTTGCATTGCGGTGGTGTAGATGCTGAGGAACTCCGACTGGTGGGTCTTGCCGCTATACTTCTTGCCAACGTCGGGCTTGAACGTGCGGTGGGAGGGCCACCGGAACTGCCGCAGCTCACGGGTAAAGGCTGGGCAACCCACCTTGTAGGGTAGGACCCCAGAGCCTCCCGGAGTTGGGTGGTCCATAGTGGGCCCTGCCTGCCTATCTGACTGGTGGCGTGCATCACGCCGGCGCTCGATGGTGGTTCGAGCGTCTTCATGGGCTCGCTCCCGAAGAACTTGGCGTTGATCGTGGCGGGTTCGTGGGTCGGACGATGCTATGGAAATGTTATCACAAGCGTCATCACGATGGACCGACACCCGCGGTGGCTGGTGTGGGGGAGGAGAGTGCACCATGACCGCAGCACCTCTGGTCTTTCCACCACCGGCATGCGGTGGCTTGACGGAGCACCGGCCTGAGGGCCCCGCTGGTCGTGGCTCATATTTCTTGGCAACGCCGACGAGGCTCCGGATGGTGGCTCTCCACTCGTTGAGATTTTCCATAGCAGGAGGAAACTCGAGGAGAAACAGCGCGCGCCAAAGCTTCTGCTGACGTGGGTGGCGGCGAAAGCTGGATGGCCCCTGACGCGCTCCGACTTCTAACCACGTTAGAAGGAGCTCTATCATGGCCTTGCTGCTGTGCGCCATTTTTGCCAACACCTCGACGTGCACGCTGGCCTTCTACGTCCCGCGAATGAGGCACAAGACTCTTCCCACAGTGGCGCCCGAGGTCACCAGCGTGGTGACGCTGCTCGTCGCGCACAACCTGGGAAGAGCGCATCGTGGGCACTGGCGTAGGCATCTTGGAAGTCGCCGTGCCGCCTATGGGTGGCACGCCACCGCCCTTGGAGGGCCCCGCGCTGCATGCGGGGGGCCCGATTTCGTCTTTGGATTTGGCGGCGTGCGGCCTGTCGTCTCGCACACGAACTACGCCGCTCGCCAGGCTATGACTGCCAGAGCGATGTGGGTGTTCGCGGACCGTGCCTCGGCTTCCGTCCGCGACCGCCCGACCACTCGCCCGCACTGGTACAGGCCATTTGGCTCCCGATGAACCGGTCGCCGTGATCGTCTTCTTCTTGGGAGCCATGGCGATGAAGAACTGCTAAACTAACTGCTAGATCGGATTTTCACAACTGCGCCCCCTACCTGGGCGCCAAAGATGTCGGGGGGAATGACACCTATGGAATCACTGGGATCCCTTCTATGGTTGGCGGGCGCGAGGTTGTGCAAAGAGCGGGTCTGGTAGTCAGCACAAAGATCGTTTACCCAGGTTCGGGCCGCAAGGATGCGTAATACCCTAATCCTGCTTTGGTGTATATTTGAGTGTTCTTGAGCTTTCGAACTAGCTGCGGTGGGTGCGTAGTTCAGAAGATCCGAATCCTTCTCCAGTACGCCTCGGGCCTTCTTTTATAGTAAAAAGGGGTCGCCATGGTGGCACATAGGAGGTGGAAAGGTATACAGTGTACAAGCTTATCGCATGTCATTACGGGACATGGTGCATTAAATGCACTCCTTAGGTGTCCCGCTGCTTTATCGGCGGCGGTAACGAGGCCCGTCCCGTCCGTTGCCGCTTCGCCTCGCTTCGACACGCGTCCAGGCCAACGAGGCATGCAGCGCTACGTAGGCTGGTAGGCTGCTGAGTCGGCATGCTGGAAGGGTCTTCACGAAGATCTGCATGCCGCCATGCTGGTCTATGGCTAGTTGGATTAGTATCCACGTACTGGCACGTGGGTACTTGCTTCAGTTGGTGGGCTGGCCGCTGAGCTGGGGCGGCGATGGGGTGGCAAGGGCTTGCCGTGGTCTCACGTATATTCTCGGCAAGGGTCTTGCCGGGGTCTCGTGAGCGGCCTCGGCAAGAGTCTTGCCGGGGCCATGCGAGCATTTTTGTCAAGGAGCCTTGTCGGGGCCTTGGGGGCATCCTCGGCAATGGGCTTGCGATTTTCTTGTCTTTTGGTCATTGTCTAGTCTTGTGGGCTTCTGGTTTCCACAAAAATTTGCATGCCACCATGGATGTGCCTCCCGAGCCTCGGTCCCAAGGTGGTCGGTGGTGTTGGAACCCGTGGGCTCTAGGGTGGCGGCTCTGCTGGTGTCGCGCAAGTTGCCCGGCAAGGCTCTTGCCGAGGCTGCGGAGGCCGCCCCGGCAAGGGTCTTGCCGGGGGAGTCCACCTCGCCCTCCCGCTCTTTATCTCTTTGGCTTGGCGTTGTTCTGGTTGTCTTGTGGCCTCTGCTTCCTCCCTTTGTCCCGCTAAGTGTGGTCGCAGGTGCGGCTCTGACTGCCCGTGCACAAGTAGAGGGCTAAAAAGGAGAGCCCCAACTTTTGTACACGGACACTATCTCTTCGGGGTATCGCATGGATGCATGGGTACAAACGATTAGAGAAGTGTGAGGTGGGTGAGTTGATACCTCGCAGCAAGATCACTTTGTTGTCTTGATATTCCGGAGGATCATCCTGAGCTCAAAACACGTCCATCGAAAGATGAACACGAGTCACATAGAGATGTGATTGGCAGGTTGCCCTACCAAATGAAATTCTCATCACTTGAGATGGATGCATCCTTGGCGTTGAATTGAAATTTGGATCTTGTATCACTCACAATCAATTATGAGAGATATTGATTTGAGTGGGAGCACACTTTAGAGTTAATTCTTTTAATTCTTAGTGCAATTAATTATGGACACTCTATAAGTGTTTTTTGCATAATAGTTATAGAAGAATGGCTTGCATTTCCACCTCCCTATTAAAACTGAATAGCTGTTAAATATCTGGTTAAAAATTTATGGTTGGTATCATAATGTGAGGATTGTCCTCTAGAGTATCAAGAAGGACTTTGTCCTATTGCATGCTTTCGGTATTCTCCCACTAATGCTATGGATGATGAGGCTCTCGTCCTTTGATCCAAAAGCTAGAATTCCGTTATGGTCAAGTGCAATATGTTTGCTTCCATGAGACCCAGACTTCAAAAGTTTGGGATAGTTATATGATATTCACGGAACTGAAAATTGTTTTCAGATGCAGACAAACGCTAACAAACATGAGATATCCGAAGCAATGTTTGTTTGCAAAGTATTAGTAAAGTGTTTATTATGCATTAGATTAATACAAGACGGATCCAGTAGAACACCTGTCATGTAAATGAAGGTGAGTAAAACAACAACTTAAAGAGGAAGGAAATGTCCAAAGAGTGTTAGTGTGACTTACACGCCTAGGAAATACTAGGCTAACGCAACCCTTAAAGTTGGGTGCTTCTTCTGAGAGTAGGAGAAATACTGAAAGTTAAAGTATTAGAAGTATAAAGGTAAAAAAGACTAGAATATCTAGCTCATGTAGGAATGTCTTACAAGTTATAATTGTATGGAAGGCTAGATAAAGAAGTAGTTCTTGGAAATTATGATTAAACATGTTAATCACTCATTCTTGGGTATTGTGAGTAGATCACAGAGATACTCGCTCGATTGCATTCTATTGTGGCGCAATGCAAGAACTACTATGGCCTAAAATACTTGCCGATAATGAGGTTTAGATATGCATTACCTATGTATTTATTCTCATAGTTCATATTAGAGTTTTTATACACTCTAGCCCATTGCATAAAGTATTTTGCAAGAAGGTTGTTCATAATAGAACTTTTGATGTTCGGTGTTATGAGTAAGATAAGGGCCATACTTTCATTATGAATGAGATGTTTGTTATGAATATTGACAATTACCTTTGTGTTTTTCATAATTCATTTTAGAGTTGTATACACTCTGGCCCATTGCACAATGTTTGTTGCAAGAGGGTTGTTCATAAAAGAACAATTGTTGTTCGGTGTTATGAATAACATAAGGGCCATACTTTCATTAAGAATGGGATGTATGTTGTGAATATTGATGGTAATATGATACATCCATAACATTGACACTAAATGTCACAAGACTAAAAGAATACCACACATGTGTGGCACTACATTTGGTCGCATTGGAGAAACCTGCCCGGAGAAATTCCATAATGATGGATTTTGTAGTCGTTTGATTACGAATCATCTAACACTTGCAGCTTTCCTTCGAAAAGTGAAGTGACTAAAATATCGTTCACATGCCGTAAGGAACGAGCAAGGAACTTATTATTAATCATACATTATGATGTGTGTAGTCCGATAGATGTTGTTGCTAGTAGTGGATTTGTCTATCTTCAGAAATGACTCAAGTAGATATATGGATATTTGCTTGATGAGACGTAAGTCTGGATCTTTTGAAATCATTCAAAAGGTATTCAAAATGAAGTAGTAATTATTGTAACAATAAAATTATGTTCCTACAACTTGAGTGCGGAAAGGAACATTTGAGTTACAAGTTTAGCGAAGGTCTGATGAGTTGTGAAAAGTGTCACGGAACACCACTACCAGTGGAATGTCTATGAAGATGTATTCAAACCATTTATGACATGGTAAGATCAAAGATGACATAAATAAAGTTGCCATTATCACTCTTAAAGTAGTGCTTTAGAGACCACAGATTTTACACTAAAAAGAGCGCCATCAGATCTGTTGAAATGACTCCATGGTATGGTAACCCCAACCATGTTATATCTCTTCTTAACATTTGTAAAATATTTACAAACCTATTCCAAATCAGACTTAGTGCTACTTTATAGGCTATCCTAATTTATTGAGTATTCTTCCCTTACTGTATCGAGGCAAAAGGTTTGCCACAATTAACGGTATGATTTTGTAGAAAATGGTTCTTACAAAAAGGTGAGTGGGAGGACAATGCAACTCCATGAGATAATTGTACCTTCGTCATCAGGTCAAAGGAAAGAGGCCTTCAAAGTGATTCCAGAGTTTCCTACTGCGACTCATACGGAAGCCTCTACAAGAGATGTATGGACTTTGGTCGAACTTGCAGCTAAACCACTTAGGCAAAACTCATGAAAACCTCTCACGTGCGCAAACGAGATATTGTTGTTGGACAACAGTATACCTACAATACACAAGGAAGCGTTGATGGGCCCTGACTTCGGAATTGGCTAAATGCCAATATAATCCGAGATAGTTTCCATGATTAATTCATGATTAAATCTTGATAAACCCTTCGGAAGACTTAGATTCTAACAAACATTAATGAACTATGAACTTATATGGATAAAAATGTTTTATCCATAAAGATCGACATGTTGCTTATAACAAATTCAATTAATTATCCATGGCAAGATTGTCTCTCTGTAGGGATGCTTAAAGTCGGTTTGGGTTAAACTAGCAATTAATACATATTTCAATCCTGAGATGTGAAACATGGATGCCAAAAGGATTTCCATGAGATGGAAATATAGGACTTGCATGTGATACAGTCCAAGGTATTTTGTCAATCCAGAGGATACAAGTGAGGATACAAAGTTCAGAGTTCTAGCGATGGACAGAAGAGAGCAAAATGTAGTTGGAATCTTTGTTTTTGATGAATTAGTCAAAAGAGTTTGATTTCATCAATGGATAGCGAAGATGCTTATGGTTACAAGGAAGTAAGTGGCAGCATAATAATATTTCTGAAGACCTTGTGTTCTTTACACATTGTTGATTGGAAATAATAAAAATTTCTTCTCACGAATTAGGACTTCAATGAAAATAGTTTTTTTGATGAAGTGCTTGGGCTAATTAGCCTTGATATTAGGCATAATTATCTTCGGAGATAGAATTTCCTAATAGGGTAAGCCAAAAATACATATTGACAAGATGCTCAAACAGTTTAGCATAAGAACGCCAAGGAGTGATTCTGGCCGAAGTCACATGGAAAGAGTTTTTTGCAAGACTCGGTGTCACAAAACACGGATAAGTAAAATGCATGATGGATATTCCACACACTTATGTGTTTGGATTAATCATGTATTCCATGGTATGGAAAACAACCAGATATGTCCAATACTCCCAAGTTGTTGCGAGTATAGATACCAAAGTGATCAAAGTAATGATCATGGGACAACAATGTAAAAATGTCATTGAGTGCTAAAGTAGCATTGACGACATGTTTTCTCGCAAGCAGAGATTATGAAGTGCTCATTGTAAGTAATTACATCGATACAGTCTTCATCAATGCTCCATGCGATTTTGATTTAAGTTAAGGGTTTTGTGTAACACATGATATGGTGGCACGATAGTCGGAAATTGTTCCCAACAGGTTATCGTGGCGAATTCGATAACAAAGGCTAAGTATGTTGATGCTTTAGAAGTGACAAAGAAGATGTTGAATCATACAGTTCATTAATGAACTTAATATGGTTCCACAATGGCTTTGTTCAATGGAACACTATTGTAGATAGTTGCTCCACAACTCAGTCTGAGGAATCAAGGTTCGACCAGTGATTCACATATATACAAGGCCAAGTCAGCACAAAATATGAATTTTGTGAAAGCGTGAAAACGTGAGGATATGAAAAGATACACACGGCCCTGAAGTTGTAAGATCCATTGGACAAAGACTATACCACAAGCGAAGCATATTTTACACCGGTATGCCATAGGTGTAAAGTGCATTAGCATTGACTAGATTATTGACTCTAATGCAAGTGGGAGTCTATAGGAGATATGCCCTAGAGGCAATAATAAATGCTATTATTTATCTCCATGTTCATAATTGTGATTATGTTCCATGCTATTACAGCTATGGTTCTCGAGTCTGCAATAACCACGAGGCTCGGAGGGAAACTCATATGCACGTGTGGAATAATAAATGGTAAAATATATTCCTAGTCTGGCCTCTAAGACTGGCTCAAGTGTTGCATGATGGTTATGTTTTCCTGATCATGGTCATGATTATGCCAACAACTTTGAGGACACAATGTTAGAAGAACACGTGTTGAATCGACCCGATTGATGTTATGCTATGAGATATGTTCGTCAGGATTTAATGGTAAATAACACAGAGAAAGTTAATGTTTTCATAATTCCTTAGATCATGCGAGTATCGAGTTCCTTCATGCTTGCGGGTTTGTTAAACGTCATCCGTAAAAGGGTGGCTATTACGGCGGCTTACGGGTTCATGGAAAAGTATGACAAGGAACTAGATAGCTCAAGATTGGGATTTGCTCCTCCGACAATGGAGATATATTCTTTGGGCCCTCTCGGTGTTACGATATCCATCATCGTCTAGCCAGACACAGTGTGATCTGATCACAAGGATGCCAGAACACGGGAACGGGAAAAGAGAACAAAACTCGTAACGAGGAAACTGCCATAGTGAACAAGTTGTTGATTCACATGGATGCTACTAAATCTCATCTCAGGTTTTGTAACATATCGCGAAGCAACAGGAATAACACACGACAACTATAGGTTAACTCGAATATTCATTCATATGTGTATGGGGATCCATATGGATGTCCATGGTTCCAACATTGATCATTGATCGAAAAGAGTTCCAGTCATGTCTATACTTCACCGAACCTATGGGGTCACACACTTAAGGGTCATCTATCTACTAAGTAATAGACAGGGAGTCCGGGAGATTGTATCCAGAAAGGTTTTGGAGACGATAGAAAAGTTTCATAGACTAATCCAGAAACATTTCAGAGACAAACTACATAGCGGAAATGTTTCGGAATGAATCAAGATGTTTTTAGTGGGTGCCGAAAATGTTCTGGACCATCCGAAATTTTCCTAGATTTTTTAGACACTGAAAATATTTTATGAAAAGTTGTCATGAATAGTACAGTGGATAGTTACACTATTAGGGTACAACCCCCTTTTGGTGGCTGTTTGGAAAGTCACCTTTTGGGGCTTTGTACCTAAAGTTGTGGAGCATAATGTGGGGAGGTGGGGGCCCCTTTGTGTAGCCCAAAACATCCTTGGTATGGGGGGGGACACCCAAGGGGTCTCCTCCCACTTTTGGTGGCCTTTGGGTGGAAAATATCCAAGGGATTTTTGGTATTTTCAAGTGCCCTCTACCCCTTGCCTCCCACTATAAATAGAGGTGGAGAGAGCTCTCCATTTCACTCAATCTTTCTCAAACACATTCCATGCAATGATCTGGCTTTCTATCTCCATTTCCGCGAAATAGTTTCATACGCCGAAAGGTTGTCTAGTCTTCGGTAGGGCCTAGTTCTAGACGACGAAGCCCTGTTGGATAGTTGACATCGTATGTGTGAAACCTGATAGAGAGGTCGTAGTTTTGATCTTAGTTCAAGAGACAGCCTAAGGTTTTGTCCGAGCATCTAACCATGTGCCTCCCGAAGGGCTGTCCGAGGGACTGATCGAGTTTTTGTCCAAGACCCTCCCGGAGAGCTGTTCGAGAGACCGCCGGAGGAGCTGTCCGGGGGAGTACATCCTCGCGGTTGGGAGGCTGTAAAATCCTAGCTACGTAGATCTGCACCAACGATCTCCACCGACTCTCCTTCCACTGTGCTACGAGTCGGTAATGATTAGATCAAACCCTGTATGCACCTTCATAGTGGTCCTAGGCTGGTGCGTAGGCTGGAAAATATTTGTTTTCTGCTGTGTTACCCAACAGAAAATTCGACAATGGGAGATGAAAACAAGGTCGATCCTGACATGAATTCATGGATACCGCGTGTAGGGCCATGTGGCTAATTTCTTGGCATTTGTTAGTGACACAACCACAATTCGTGAAAATCTGCTAGGAGGCTTGGAATATCCGAACTAGATAGTGCCAGAGACCTAATTTTCATTAACTTATTTTATTAGTCTAACTGATGGTTAAAACTAAACCATGCAACCTGCCAAAACAATCTTTTGACAATGTATTCTCACTAATAGAGATCTTAATTAGAGCATGAACTGAACCCCTCGAATGCTCCTATTCCTCTGGGCGGACGGGTCGATAACTACTTAGTCATGAATTGCTGCCATATCGGACCCCTCAAACTGACCCTATAATTCTGGGTTGTTCGACACCCCCAAACAAAGCACATAGATAGGGAAAATATGAGGAGGCCCTGATGCGTCCACCACGTCGGACTAACGAGAGGGGCATGTCCCAAATATCTTTAAGTCATCCCCAACTTTCCCTCTTCCTCTCCTATCTTCTACCTCGTCGGCACAACCGGCACTATCCTAGCTCCGATGCCGTCCCCAACTGGTAGAGCTTCCATCGAAGGACCCAACTCACAACTTTGCCATCTGTGCCACTAATACACAACCGCCACTATCCTAGCTCCGATGTTGATGGTTTCATGCTAAAAAATCTACAACTTTCATATACTTTTGGCAAATTTTTATATTATTTTTTGGGACTAACATATTGATCAAATGCCCAGTGTCAGTTCATGTTTGTTGCATGTTTTTTGTTTCATAGAATATCCATATCAAACAGAGCCCAAACACGATAAAAGCTTACGGATATTTCTTGGAATATACGTGATTTCTTGGAAAAAGAATCAAAGTGAGACGACGCTCGAGGGGCCCACAAGCCCTAGGGGCGGCCTGGGAGGCTTGTGGCCACCCCATAAGGCGGTTGGTGCCTTCGTCAGCCACAAAAAAGATAATATAAGGATAAAAATCGTGTAAAAATTTCAGCCCAATCAGGGTTACAGATCTTTGGGAATTTAAGAAACGGTGAAAGGCCAGAATATAAGAACACAGAAATAGATGGAAAGAGAGAGAGAGAGATCCAATCTCAGAGGGGCTCTCGCCCCTCCACCACCATGGAGGCCATGGACCAGAGGAGAAAACCTCCTCCCATCTAGGGGGGAGGTCAAGGAAGAATAAGAAGGAGGGAGCTCTCTCCCCCTCTCCTGGTGGCGCTGGAACACCGCTAGGGCCATCATCGTGACGGCGATCTACATCAACAACTTTGCCGCCATCATCAACAACTCTCTCCCCCTCTATGCAGCGGTGTAACACCCCTTCTCCCCGCTGTAATCTCTACTTAAACATGGTGCTCAACGCTATATATTATTTCCCAATGATATATGGCTATCCTATGATGTTTGAGTAGATCCCTTTTGTCCTATGGGTTGATTGATGATCATGATGGGTTTGAGTTGTATGTTTTATTATTGGTGCTGTCCTATGGTGCTCTCCGTGTCGCAAGCGTGAGGGATCCCCGCTGTGAGGTTTGCAATATGTTCATGATTCGCTTATGGTGGGTGGCATGAGTGACAGAAGCATAGACCCAAGTAAGTAGGTTGTTTGCGTATGGGAGTAAAGAGGACTTGATACTTTAATGCTATGGTTGGCTTTTACCTTAATAATCTTTAGTAGTTGCAGATGCTTGCTAGAGTTCCAATCATAAGTGCATATGATCCAAGTAGAGAAAGTATGTTAGCTTATGCCTCTCCCTCATATAAAATTGCAATAATGATTACCGGTGTAGTTATCGATCGCCTAGGGACAAATAACTTTCTTGTGACAAAAAGATCTCTACTAAAGCTAACTTAGTTGTTTCTTTATCTAAATAGCTTCTAGATTTTATTTACATGTTCTTTATTATCTTGCAAACCTATCCCTTTACACCTACAAAGTACTTCTAGTTTATAGTTATTCTAGGTAAAGTGAACGTTAATTGTGTGTAGAGTTTTATCGGTGGTCGATAGAACTTGAGGGAATATTTGTTCTACCTTTGGCTCCTAGTTGGGTTCGACACTCTTACTTATCGAGAAAGGCTACAATTGATCCCCTATACTTGTGGGTTATGAAGACCTTTTTCTCACGCCGTTGCCGCAGAGCAATAATGTGGGGTGAATATTCTCGTATGTGCTTGTTTGGTTTATCACTAAGTATATTTGATTTTCTGTTCTAAGTTGTTTTCTATCTTTAGTTATGGATACCAAACATGAAATACCAAAAAAATTAGTTGTACTTGCTACTCGTGGAGATGGGGAACCTCCTAAAACCCTCGATGCTCGTTATGTGAAAAATATTAAACACTACTTTGATAATCCTGAGAAAACCTCATTCAACTTAATAATGGGAGACACGTTGGATCAACATGAATACTTAAGGGATTATCGCTTAACTCAAAAAGGGAAATTGTTACGGTATCAAATTCATATGTTGCATTGGTATGCTTGGAATATGATTATGCTTGTTGCTCTAGGATGAAGGCTCCACACATTTCCTTTTCATGTAAATTTAATGATAATTAAACCTTGGCTTCTTATCCTAATGGTATATGCGATTACTATGATCTGGAACAAATAGAAGAATTTTTTCTTTTAAGGGTGCTTATGAAATTGAATCTTTGTTTGAAAAGTGTAAAGATTTTGATGATGCTGTTTACAGACCAGAAACTTATGCTATACTTAAATATTGCTACTCCCTCCTTCCATCTATATAGGGCCTAATGCGTTTTTTGAGGCTAACTTTGACTAAATATTAGAGCAATAATATATGACATGCAACTTACACAAAGCACATCGTTAAATTCGTGTGTGAAAGGAGCTTTCAATGATATAATTTTCACATTGTGCATGTCATGTACTATTAATCTTGTCAATAGTCAAAGGCGTTCTTAAAAAACGCATTAGGCCCTAAATAGATGGAAGGAGGGAGTATGAGAATTATGAATATAATGCTGATATTAATGAGTTTATTGAGAAAGTCTCCTCTGTCCAAGAAGAGACTAATATTATGCAGGAATCTATGGAAAAAGAAATTGATGACACTGTGAGCTCATTGGATGAAAAAGATGATGAGAGTGTAGAAAAAAAGGAGGAAGAGCGAATTAGCTACCCATGCCCACCTTCTAATGAGAGTAACTCTTCAACTCATACATTGTTTTATTTCCCTTCGTGCTTACCACCGGATGAATGCTATGATAATTTCTATGTTCCCTTGGATTCGTTTGAAATATTTCTTTTAGATTAATTTGATGCTTGCTATGCTTATGACCATGATGCCGATATGAATGAGGCTTATGGAGATGAACTTGCTATAGTTCCTTATGTTAAGAATGTAATTGTTGCTATTGCACACACACATGATAGTCGTATTATATTTTTGAACTCTCCCAACCACACTATATCGGAGAAGTTTGTGCTTATTAAGGATTTTATTGATGGGTTGCGTTCTATCATTACACATGATGATTTTCATGAATATAATATGCATGTGCTTGGTGCTCCTACTTGCAATTATTCTGAGAGAGGAACTACATCTCTCCCTCTTTATGTTTATAATACAATAAGATTGTTGGGAAACGTTGCATGGAAAACAAAAAATTTCTACGCACACGCAATGATCTATCCATGGAGATGAATAGCAACAAGGGGGAGAGTTTTTCTACATACCCTCGCAAACTGTAAGCGGAAGCGTTTCACAACGCAGTTGATGTAGTCAAACTTCTTCATGCTTCAACCGATCAAGTACCGAACGCACGACACCTCCGCGTTGTGCACACATTCAGCTCGGTGATGTGCCTCGCCTTCTTGATCCAGCAAGATGTCGAGGTAGTAGATGAGTTTCGTAAGCATGATGGTGTGGTGACAGTGATGGTGAAGTGATTTCCGCAGGGCTTCGCCTAAGCACTACGAAATTATGACCGAGGTTGTAAACGGTGGAGGGGGGCGCCGCAAACAGCTAACAATTGATCTGGTGTGTTCTAGGGCGCACCCCACATATATATAGGTAGGAGGAAGAGGGGAGGCTGCCAGGAAGCGCCCAAGTAGGCCGAATCCTACTTGGGGTCTCCCCTTGGCTGCCCCCCTTGCCTTATTTGCCGGAAGGGGAAGGAAAGAGGAGGGAGGAGGGAAGGAAGGGGGAGGCTGAATCCTGACATGTCTCCAACGTATCTATAATTTTTTATTGTTCCATGCTGTTATATTATCATTCTTGGATGTTTTATAATCATTTTATAGTCATTTTATATCATTTTTTGGGACTAACCTATTGACATAGTGCCAAGTGCCAGTTGCTATTTTTTGCATGTTTTTTACATCGCAGGAAATCAATAACAAATGGAGTACAAACACCGCGAAACTTTTTGTGGATTTTTTATGGACCAGAAACTTGGATATTCAAAGAGTCCAAACATCACATGTTTTTTATGGACCAGAATACCACCGCGAAACCTTAGGGCATCCACTTGAGGGAAAATTGCTACCGTCCTACAAAACTTTGCGCTTGGAGGCCCAACACATGTCTACAAGAATAAAGTTGCGTAGTAGACATCAAGCTCTTTTCTGGCGCTGTTTTTGGGGAGGTGAGTTCTTGAAGGTATATCTTTAGATCTTGCAATCAAATCTTTTAGTTTGTTGTTTTATCACTGGTTTGGTTCATAAAAGAAAACTACAAAAAATGGAATTGAGGTTGCATCATATTGTTCATCTTTATAATTTCTTCCGTGAAAATGATGGAAAGGAAAATTGTGCTCAATTGATAAAGGAAGAATTTTATAAAATGTTTGACAAAAAATATTTGAATGATGAGCATGATTGCAATGTTGTTGGTATGAACTCTTTGAATATCCATGATGCTAACGATATGCAAAGCCATAAGCTTGGGGATGCTATATTTGATGAAGATGATTATTTGTAGTCCCCCAAGATTTGATGTGCAAATTTGTTATAATGATTGTATGCCTCCTATTTATTATGATTATAATGATGAAAGTGGATTTGGAGAGGTCATGACTTTATTTAGTGATCAATCCACCATTTTGGATGAGGCTTCAATTGACTATGATAACAAAGTTGCTATCTATTATGATTATGGTGATGACGTGTATGCTATAAAGAATAATGATAACCATGGAACTTGTCATCATGATTTTAATTTTCACTCCCATGATAGTTATTTTGTTCAGTTTGCTCCCACTTCTATTGATGACAATAAATTTGCTTATGTGGAGAGTAATGAAATTTCTTTGCTTGTAGGTCATGAAAAGAATGATTTATGTGATAGTTATATTGTTGAATTTATTCATGATGCTACTAAAAATTATTATGAGAGAGGAATATATGCTTTTACATATTGCAAAAATATCAAGTTTCCTCTCTATGTGTTGAAAATCTTGAAGTTATGCTTGTTTTGCCTTCCTATTCTAGTTGATTCTTGTTTCCATAAGTTGTTTGCTCACAAAATCCCTATGCATAGGAAGTGGGTTAGGCGTAAATATGCTTGCCATGTGCTTCATGATGCTCTTGTTATGTCTCAATTCTTATCTTTTATGCGAGCACCGTTGAAATCATCATGCCTAGCTAAAATGCATTAAAGGAAAGCGCTTGTTGGGAGACAACCCAACACTTTTACCTATTGTTTTTGTGTTTGCACATGATTAGGCTACTGTAGTAATCATGTTTTATTGCTTTCATTTCAATAAGGTGCCAAGTAAGACCTTTGGGATGGTTTACGGTGATAGTTGATTTGATCTTGCTGAAAAACAGAAAATTTTGTGCTGAGGAAAACAATTCTCGTTTTTAACAGAAGCATGATAAATTCTGATTATTTATGCAGAATATTAATCGACAAATTTCCCAGGCTTTCCTAATTTTTTTAGGATTTTTGGAGTAGAAGAAGTATGGTTGGAGTACAGATTACTACAGACTGTTCTGTTTTTGACAGATTCTGTTTTCAATGCATATTTTGCTTGTTTTTTAGTTTCTGTGGCTTATATTGCTCAATATAAATTGTGGAAATGATATTATACAGTAGGCATTGTGTGATAACAATTGTTAATCTTGTCTTTGACAGTACCAAAGTGAAATGGTTTGATCTTTATCATACTAACCTATCTCACGAAGTTCCGTTAAGTTTTCTGTGATTGAAGTTTTCAGGTTTTGGGTGAGATGTCGATATGATGAGAATAAGGAGTGACAAGACCCTAAGCTTTGGGATGCCCAAGGCACCCCAAGTTAAGATATAAGGAATATCCAAGCAACTAAGCTTGGGGATGCCCCGGAAGGCATCCCCTCTTTCGTCTCCAACATTATCGGTAATCTCACTTGGAGCTATGTTTTCATTCGTCACATGATATGAGTTTTACTTGGAGCATCATTTTATTTTGTTAGGATTTACTTGCTGTTATTTATAACAATGATTTGCATCTTTTATTTCAATAAAAGTGGCAATGATAGCCTTTGCTATGCTTATTTTGCAAGTATACATGTTGTTGTTTGAAAACAGAAAGTTTATCGATGTTGCAAAAATTCCCTAGAAAAGTCAGAGTATGATAAAATGTTGGAACTTTTTGAAATATAAGATATGATAAATATTATACAGGGTGATAAATTTTCATACTCTTTGGAGTTTAAGAAGTATTGATACTCTTGCATTCTTTACAGACTGTACTGTTTTGGTAGATTGCTGTTATGTTTGCGTTGTTTGCATATGTTTGCTTGTTTAATGATTCTATTTGAGGATAGGAGTAATAAATATGCAGAGGCATTTAGTATGCAATTTTGAATAATAATTTTAGCGATTTGCTACAGTAGAGAATGATAAGGTTTTTTGCATTGGTTTATACTAACTTATCTCATGAGTTCTTCTTGAGTTTTGTGTGGATGAAGCTTTTGAGATTTAGGAAAATCGTGATATGAGAAGAACTAAGGAGACATAAAAGCTAAATCTTGGGGATTCCCAAGGCATCCCAAGATAATATTTCAAGAAGTCTCAAGCATCTAAGCTTGGGGATGCCTCGGTAGGCATCCCACCTTTCTTCATCAACAATTATCGATTAGTATCAGTTGAGCCTAAGTTTTTGCTTCTTCACATGATGTGTGCTATTCTTGGATTGTCATTTTTTGCTTGCCGTTTTAATAAAATAGTTAGAACTGAATTTTTAAAATAAAATAAAGTCCTCAAATAGTTTCCAGGGAGGCTAGGTAAGCGGCACTCACATCCCGTCAACGAAGCTCTTATCTATGGAATTGCTCTAGTGCTTCACTTATATCTTTTTTAGCACGGTGTGCTTTAGTATTTTTTAAGAAATTCTCTCTTGCTTCGCTTAAATTAATTTGATAGAAAGAAATATTATGCTCATGATATTCACTTATATTTGTTTGAGCTTATCAAAAGCAACAAATGAAATTTAATCCCAAAGTGATAGATATCCAAGAAGGATATAACAGAAACTTTCATGAAGATCATTGGACAAAATAAACTTGATTCCTTGTAATAGTTTTGAGATATGATGATGTGATATGTGAGTCATGTTGATGAGTAATTATGCTTTAGTAAGAATATTGGTGTTAATGTTTGTGATTCCCTATGCAAGCACAAAAGTCAATAGTTCTGCAATGAAATTACATCCTACTTGTGGTGCATTATTCGGTGTTAATTATGCTCAATGCTCTCTTTTGAGACTATTCGTTTCTTGGTCGGTCGCTTATCAACCTTTTGCTAGCCTTCATTTTGCACTAAGTATGATCACTGCTTGTGCATCCAAAATCCTTTAAACCAATTTTGCCACATGAGTCCACCATACCTACCTATATGTGGTGTTCTTTTGCCGTTCTATGCAAATTTGTATGTGCCATCTCTAATTTTCAAAATAAATTTCTCTTTTGTGTGCTCGTACCGCTCGCGAGGCGGTGAGGGGTGGCCAATATTTTCCATGCTAGATGTGTTATTCTCACGATGAGTGTTTATTCACTTGTCATTGCACAAGAGTAAGGCAAAGGTATTAGGGATGCCCAGTCCCGAAATGAAAAATGAATTTACTTTATGTTGTCAAATAATAAATTACTTGGAAAGTGTTGGTATGGAGGGCATCCGTGGGTACGGTTAGCCATGGAAAGTGAAAGTATGGTTGAAAAAGAAATAAACTTTATTTTCTGTTTGGGAACCGCCTATGATATATCTAGCATGGAAAGTGTTGGAAACTCTAAGTCATCTTCGTTGGTGGGAAAATTATGCCTCTCAAAATGTTTTTATCTCTCAATTTTCGCTTTGAGCTCTGACACCTCTACAAATCCCTACTTCCCTCTGCGAAGGGCCTTTCTTTTTCTTTATGTAATTTTTATTTTCAGTCTCCATCTTCTCTTATAAATCCCCAACTAGGGGGCACAATGATCATACTTGAGCATTGGGTTTAGCTAATATGTGAGTGTGTTTCATTAATGGATCAATGATTGAGCATGATGGGCTAGGGATAACTGATTTTAGCTTTGATATTTTGAAAGACATGGTTGCTTGTTGATATGCTTGAGTATTTAAGTCTCATGTCAAAACTAGACTATTGCTTTGAACCATATAAATGTCCAAATGTCCATGCTATAAAGAAAGGAATATGAGATGCCATGTTAGGCAGCATTCCACATCAAAAATTCAATTTTTATCATTTACCTACTCAAGGACGAGCATGAATTAAGCTTGGGGATGCTGATACGTCTCCAATGTATCTATAATTTTTGATTGTTCCATGTTGTTATATTATCATTCTTGGATGTTTTCTAATCATTTTATAGTCATTCTATATCATTTTTTGGGACTAACCTATTGACATAGTGCCAAGTGCTAGTTGCTGCTTTTGCATGTTTTTTCATCGCAGGAAATCAATATTAAACGGACTCCAAAACACCGCGAAACTTTTTGTGCATATTTATGGACCAGAAGACCACCAATGGGCCAGAGCAGCACCTCCCACAGATTGATAAACCTTAAGTCATCCACTTGAGGGAAAATTGCTACTGTCCTAGAAAACTTTGCGCTTGGAGGCCCATACAAGAATAAAGTTGCATAGTAGATATCAAATACCCCCTTTCCTTCTCCTCCTGGTTCGGCCCACATGGAGGGCGCACCATCCCCTTGTGGCTGGTGTGTTTCCTCTCTTGGCCATAAGGCCCATATCTTTTGCCGGGGTTGCCCGGAACCCCTTCCGGTGACCCGATATCTACCCGCTACCCACCGAAACACTTCCGGTTTCCGAATACCATTGTCCTATATATCAATCTTTACCTCTCGACCATTTTGAGACTCCCCGTAATGTATGTGATCTCATCCGGGACTCCGAACAACATTCAGTCACCAAATCACATAACTCATATAATAGCGTCATCGAACGTTAAGCGTGCGGACCCTACGGGTTTGAGAACTATTTAGACATGACCGAGACACCTCTCTAGTCAATAACCAATAGAGGAAACTGGATTCCCATATTGTCTCCTACATATTCTACGAACATCTTTATCAGTCGAACCATTATGACAACATATGTAATCCCCTTTGTCTATCGGTATGTTACTTGCCCGAGATTCGATAGTCGGTATCTTCATACCTAGTTCAATCTCATTACTGGCAAGTCTCTTTACTCGTTCCGTAATACATCACCTCGTGACTAACTCCTTAGTCGTTTTCTTGCAAACTTATGATGTGTATTATCGAGAGGGCCCCGAGATACCTCTCCGATACTCGGAGTGAGAAATCTTAATCTCGATCTATGCCAACTCAACAAAGACCTTCGGAGATACCTGTAGAGCATCTTTATAATCACCCAATTACATTGTGACGTTTGATAGCACACAAGGCATTCCTCCAGTATCCGGGAGTTGCATAATCTCATAGTCGAAGGAATATGTATTTGACATGAAGAAAGCAATATCAATAAAACTGAACGATCATAATGCTAAGCTAACGGATGGGTCGTGTACATCACATAATTCTCCTAATGAAGTGATCCCATTATCAAATCACAACACATGTATATGGTTAGGAAACCATAACCATCTTTGATCAACGAGCTAGTCTAGTAGAGGCTTACTAGGGACATGGTATTTGTTTATGTATTCACACATGTATTTAGGTTTCTGATCAATACAATTATAGCATGAATAATAAACCTTTATCATGAATACGAAAATATAAAATAACAACATTATTATTGCTTCTAGGGCATATTTCCTTCAGTCTCCCACTTGCACTAGTGTCAATAATCTAGTTCATATCGCCATGTGATGAACACCCATAGTTCACATCGCCATGTGACTAACACCCAAAGAGTTTACTAGAGTCAATAATCTAGTTCACATCGCCATGTGATTAACACCGAAAGAGTACTAAGGTGTGATCATGTTTTGCTTGTGAGAGAGGTTTAGTCAACGGGTCTGCCACATTCAGATTCGTATGTATTTTGCAAATTTCTATGTCTACAATGCTCTGCATGGAGCTACTCTAGCTAATTGCTCCCACTTTCAATACGTAGCTATATTGAGACTCAGTCATCCAAATCACTGTCGAAGCTTGCATCAACGTAACCCTTTATGATGAACTCTTTATCACCTCCATGACAATGAAATATTTCCTTAGTCCTCTTAGGCAACTAAGGATAATTTTGACCACTATCCAGTGATCTACTCTAGGATTACTATTGTACCCCCTTGCCAAACTCATAGCAAGATACACAATATGGCTGGTACATAGAATGGCATACTTCATAGAATATATGGCTGAGGCATAGGGAATGACTTTCATTCTCTCTCCATCTTCTGTTGTTGTCGGGCTTTGAGTCTTACTCAACTTGACACCTTGCAACACAGGCAAGAACTCTTTTTGTGACCGATCTATTTTGAAATTCTTCAAAACTTTGCCAAGGTATGTACTTTTTGAAAGTCCTATTAAGCGTCTCGATCTATCTCTATAGATCTTGATGGCCAATATATAGCAGCTTCATCGAGGTCTTTCATTGAAAAATTCTTATTCAAGTATCCTTTTATGCTATCCAGAAATCTTTACCAATCAACAATATGTCCACATATAATATCATAAATTCTACAGAGCTCCCACTCACTTTCATGTAAATACAGGCTTCACCGTAAGTCTGTATAAAACCATATGCTTTGATCACCTCATTAAAGTGTATATTCCAACTCCGAGATGCTTGCACTAGTCCATAGATGGATCGCTAGAGCTTGCACACTTTGTTAGCACCTTTAGGATCGCCAAAACCTTCTGGTTGCGTCACATACAACTCTTCTTTAAGAAATCCATTAAGGAATGCTGTTTTGACGTCCATTTGCCAGATTTCATAATCATAAAATGCGGCAATTGCTACCATGATTCCGATGGACTTAAGCATCGCTACGGGTGAGAAAGTCTCATCATAGTCAACCTCTTGAACTTGTCGAGAAAGTTTTGCGACAAGTCGAGCTTTGTAGATAGTGACATTACCATCAGCGTGTGTCTTCTTCTTGAAGATCCATTTATTCTCAATGGCTTGCCGATCATCGGGCAAGTCCACCAAAGTCCACACTTTGTTCTCATACATGGATCCTATCTCAGATTTCATGGCCTCAAGCCATCTGTCGAAATCTGGGCTCATCATAGTTTCTCCATAGTTCGTAGGTTCGCCTTGGTCTAATAACATGACTTCTAGGACAGGATTACCATCTGGTGTGTATCGTGCTCTGGTTGACCTACGGAGTTCAGTAGTAACTTGATCTGAAGTTTGATGATCATCATCATTAGCTTCCTCTCTAGTTGGTGTAGGCATCACGGGAACGGTTTTCTTTGATGTACTACTTTCCAATTTGAGAGAAGTTACAACTACCTCATCAAGTTCTATTTTCCTCCCACTCACTTCTTTCAAGAGAAACTCCTTCTCTAGAAAGGACTCATTCTTAACAACAAAGATCTTGCCTTCTGATCTGTGGTAGAAGGTATACCCAATAGTTTCTTTCGGTATCCTATGAAGATGTATTTCTCTGATTTAGGTTCATGCTTATTAGGCTGAAGCCTTTTGACATAAGCATCACATCCCAAACTTTAAGAAACGACGGCTTAGGTTTCTTGCCAAACCACAGTTCATATAGTATCGTCTCAACTAATTTACATGGTGCCCTATTTAAAGTGAATGCAACTGTCTCTAATGCATAACCTCAAAATGATGGTTGTAAATCGGTAAGAGACATCATAGATTGTCGGATTTCGGGTTCCGGCAGACCCTTGAGGTTCGAACACTGGGGTGCGCGTGGATATCTCTCCCTTACCGATCTACGTCCAATCTCCTCGCGTGATCTAAGCTGGAAACAATGAACAACACAAGGGACACGAGGTTTATACTGGTTCGGGCCACCGTTGTGGTGTAATACCCTACTCCAGTGTGTGGTGTGGTGGATTGCCTCAGGGGCTGATGATGAACAGTACAAGGGAAGAACAGCCTCGCGAGAGGTGTTCTTGAGCGGGTGCGATGAACTTCTTGGCTGAGTTCAGTCGCCTCTCTCTCTCTCTCTGCTAGGGCTCTGTCAGATCTCTAGATGTCTAGGTGTGTCGATCTCTCTCTTTTCTCTTTTTGGTGGCTAGCTCTATTTATAGAGGCCCTGGGCCTCTCCCCAAATAATGAGCGGGAAGGGCGCCAACAATTGGCCATTTTGAAGGGGAACGTCTAGTACAAGTTATCCTGACCAAAGGTGGTCTTCGACTGCCAAAAGCACTGGTGATGACGCCGTCTTGGGCTCCACGGTGACCTCCGTCCTGCCGCTCTGCTGGTCTTGGTCTCGTTGCACCGGAATGGTAACCTTTACCCGATGCCTTGGCCTGTGCTTGCCCCCTTTGCACCAAAGGGAAAACAAGGACACTGCGCAGGCCGGCGCCCGCCTGGTCTCGATCGTCATGGCTTGCGTCATGGGCTCCTCGCGAGGTACCCCTGCCTTGATCTCTCCGCCTCCTCGCGAGCCTGCCTGATGAGGCTGCCTATGAGGAAGCTTTCTATCATCCGCCCCACGAGGCTTGGCCCCACGCGAGGGTCTTGAGCTTGAGCTGATGAAGATGGGCCGCGCTGGGCCCCCACTTGAGCCACGCCGCAGGCCGCAGGCAGGCAAGTCTGGGGACCCCCGTTTCCTGAACGCCGACAGTAGCCCCCGGGCCCAAGGCGCGCCCGGGCTTGGCCTAGCAGGGAGCGAAGAGGCAAGTGCGAAGCGCCGCGGGCCCAAAAAGCCTGCGGCCTCGGGCGCCGCGTGGCGATTGATTGGTCGTGGGCGTCTGCGCTTCCCCACGATGCCTTGTTGTGCGCCTGGCTAAGCGGACCCGCAGTTGCACATAGTTGTTCCTCCTTTCCGCTGCTCGCTTGCCTCCTACCTTTCCTTCTTCTTCGAGCTCCAGCCTCCGCCGCCAATCCGGCTCGAGTTCTTCCTCCTCATTACCGCCATGGCGCCGACAAAGAAAGGAAGGGGAAAGAAGCCCGCGCCCGCGCCTTCGCCTCGCACACCTCCGGCGGCGACCCTCGCCGTTGCCCGGTCGATCATACTCAATCCGGAAGCTTTGAACAAGGTCCGCTCCGCCCTTGCCACCATCTTCAACGAGTGCGGCAGGACCACAGTCTGGCCTGCGTCCCATGCCTCCCTTGATAGGATCGTCACAGAGGTCCGTTTCTTCGCCGATGCCCTATGGGCGGGTCTGGTTCCCCCCTTTTCCGCCTTCTTCAATGCGGTGCTCTCCCATTGTCAGATCCGCATGATGCACCTCGGGCCGGAGTCCATTACTCTTCTGGCTGTCTTTGCTTTTGTTTGTGAGGCGATGATAGGAATTCCTCCTTCCGTTGCCCTGCTGCACCACTTCTTTTCCTTGCGCCTGAGCGATCCCACTCAGTGCTCAGGGTGTGTGAGCTTCTTCGCCGTGCCAGAGACGGCCGCTTCAGGGATCGACTTCGGCCTTCCTCCTCCTGAGGCCAGGTTCGGAGAGCGGTGGCTATACATGGACATTGGAGTGCCCAACCCTCTGCTCTCACACCCGACCTCGCCTGCTGTTTCTCACGCGGGTTGGGACCATGAGGTGCTCGCAAGCCCCTGGCTCGCCTTCGTCTGGCGCCGCTTCCAGAGTTTGAGGGCGCTCAATGTGACAGCACCCAAGGTGGTGAAGGAGTTCCTCCAATGTCGCATTGCTCCTCTTCAGCGCCACTCTCGCCGGATGTGGGACTTTGCAGGGCATAGAGACCGCATGCGGCTTCAGGAGGAGGACTTGGCGCCTGAAGTGCTGCGGACGGTGCTCAGGGTCTTGGCTGGCGATCCTTCCCCAGGAAGCCTTCAGAGCAATGGTGTCCTCTTGTATCTTTGCTCCGGCAGGGCCAATTTTGTGAGGCAGATGCCCAGCTTCGACGAGTGGGGGCTATGCCCGGCTGGCTGCACGGGGCCCCGTGAGAACCCAGCCGCCGTGGTGGCTCCCCCTACCGCCCACAGTGGTCCTTCCTCGGGCAACAGGGCGGGGAGACGAGAACCGGCGGGACTTGAGGCGACCGATGTCGAGGTGCCGATGCCGCGAGAAGCCTTGAAGGCGGCGTCTCCCGAGGCCCGCCCTGGAGCAGTGGCAGGTGCGGAGTCGCGGCCTATGGTTCCTGAGGCCGGGGCTCCCGAGCCCCTAGCCGTTCCTCGCGAGGCGACGCCTGACGGCGCCCCCCAGGCTGACTCCTCCAACGCTGATCATCTTGACGCTTCTTCCGCACCAGAGGCCGACCCCTACGCCGAGCGTTTAGGTCGGTTCCAC
The DNA here is from genome assembly GCF_003073215.2 of Triticum urartu. Lineage (NCBI taxonomy): Eukaryota > Viridiplantae > Streptophyta > Magnoliopsida > Poales > Poaceae > Triticum > Triticum urartu. Next base: position 395,461,671 of record NC_053026.1, on the reverse strand, counting down.
GTAGACTTCGAGGCCCTCTGCAAGAGGAAGGAGGCCTTGAATGGCAACGACCGCCCTTGCCGCTTGCTGAAGAGCAAGAAATACTTTGCCATGGACGAGTAAGTCTTCTTCTTTCTCTGCGCACTTACTTTGCTATCCCTGCGACTGATTGTGGCCTTTCAGGCCCTGCCCTGCGAAACTCGCCGAGTCAGCCCGGGAGCCATCCCCCCAAGCTTCGCCTTCTCCACTGGCCCTGGGCGCGCCGAGCTCGAGCAGCAGACCTGCTACCAGACTGGTTGGTGGAGTGGTCCGTTCCATAGGGCACCTCAAGCCTGCGCGCCCGCTGTCCTTTCTTCATGAGTCCTCCTGGGGCACATCCGGCTTGCCCCGCGTTCCTCCTCTGATCATAGATGGTGAATGGCTGAAGTCTATCTTTGGCTCCTCCTCCGTGGGTGGACCGATGCCAGGCCGGATTCCTAGAGGGGTCCGTTCAGCGATGGCTAGGGCGCCAGCCCCCAGCTCCGCGCCGAGAGGGGGCTTGCCGCCTCGGGGCCCTCCGCATGCTCTGGTGGGAGAGGGTGATGCGGATGACGTGCTCAGGCGTGTTCGGGAGTGACGCGCCCTTCGCGAAGAGTTCCTCCAGAGGGCGGCGGATGCGGTGAGCCGGATCGAGGCAGAGCTTACTGACGAGGATGCGCGCCTCGAGGCCGAAGGTTTGCGTTGTGATGGCCTGGCTTATTAGGGATGATAGACTACTCATATCAATAAGGAATTCCTTCTTTTCCGGTAGCCCATTCGGACAGAACTCCAAAGTTAAGCGTGCTCAGCTTGGAGTAGTGTCAGGATGGGTGACCGACCGGGAAGTTGCTCCCGGGTGCACACGAGTGAGGACAAAGTGCGCAGAAAAGACTAGTATTGATCTGTGGGGCCAGTCTAGACCCCGCCAGGAGTAACGACCACCGGCGGGTGTGTCCGGGGCGTTACATGCGTCTTGCTGAGGAGAGGCGCAAACTAAAGGTAGCCGTCGCCCTCGCGCATCACCAACGTGATCTCGACAACGCGAAGGCTGAAGCGTCACTGGTAGCTTCGCGGGACGCCTGCTCCCAGGCCGTTGAGGGGGCTCGGGAAGCAGACTGACGGCGCAAGGATGCGGAGGAGCGCGCATGGGAGCTCCAAGCCTGGAGCAACTCCCTGGAGCAGCAAGTGGAACTGCACCAGGCGGCCCTTGAGTTGATGGAGGGGGCCTCTGTTGACCGGGCGGAGCTTCTGAAGCGCGAGGAGGCGCTGATGCTGAAGGTCGCCGAGCGCAATCTTGACCTTGAGTGCTTGGAGACGAGGGAGCGCCTGGTGGCTCGGGCGGAGGATGACGTTGCCGCGTGCGAAGCCCGGGCCCAGGAAGAAGTCGATTGCCGCGTGGCGGATGTCGGCGTTCTAGGAACGGGGGTCCCCAGACTTGCCTGCCTGCGGCCTGCGGTGTGGCTCAAGTGGGGGCCCAGCGCGGCCCATCTTCATCAGCTCAAGCTCAAGACCCTCGCGAGGGGCCAAGCCTCGTGGGGCGGACGACCGGAAGCTTCCTCAGAGGCAGCCTCATCAGGCAGGCTCGCGAGGAGGTGGAGAGATCACGGCAGGGGTACCTCGCGAGGAGCCCGTGACGCAAGCCATGACGATCGAGACCAGGCGGGCGCCAGGCGGGCGCCGGCCTATGTAGTGTCCTTGTTTGCCCTTTGGTGCAAAGGGGGCAAGCAAAGGCAAAGCACCGGGCTAAGGTTACCGTTCCGGTGCAACGAGACCAAGACCAATAGAGCGGCATGACAGAGGTCACCATGGAGCCCAAGACGACGTCATCACCAGTGCTTTTGGCAGCCGAAGACCACCTTTGGTCAGGATAACTTGTACTAGATGTCCCCCTTCAAAATGGCCAATTGTTGGCGCCCTTCCCGCTCATTATTTGGGGAGAGGCCCAGGGCCTCTATAAATAGAGCTAGCCACCACAGAGTAGAGGCGAACAAGAAGGGACCGAAAAAGAGAGATAGAGAGAGAGAGAGGCGATTGAACTCACCCAAGCAGTTCATCACATCAGCTCAAGAACACCTCTCGCGAGGCTGTTCTTCCCTTGTACTATTCATCATCAGCCCCTGAGGGAATCCACCACACCACACACTGGAGTAGGGTATTACACCACAACGGTGGCCCGAACCAGTATAAACCTTGTGTCCCTTGTGTTGTTCGTTGTTTCCAGCTGAGATCACGCGAGGAGATTGGATGTAGATCGGTAGGGGAGAGATCTCCGCGCGCACCCCAGTATTCAAACCTCAAGGGTCTACCGGAACCCGAAATCCGACATTTGGCGCGCCAGGTAGGAGTGCACCGGAATCTTTCTTCCGCTGTTCGCGTGCGATCTTCGGTTGTGTCCATGGCTGACGCTCGCCGGGCTCGCGCCGAGCGCCGAGCGCCGGGCTGCTCTCGCCACCCGCGTCGCCCAGATGGCACCCGTCGGCGGATGCCTCGTCGTTCCCCGTCGCCTGCTGCCAACGCTACCACCGGCCCGGCGGGGAACGAGCAACAGGCCTCGTCCCAGCATCCTTCGGTGTGGCCGGAGGGCCGCACCGCCACATGGTCGCTAACTCCAGCGCCGCCCATCGTCGCAGCTCTCCTGGGTGGCTCCCAGGCACCACCCTCGAGCCATCACGTCAAGCCGTTCACCCGCCGGATCAGCACCGCCTCCAAGCACTGAGAAGCCCCCCCGGGCTGGATAGCGCCTGAGGCCGATCTAACCTTCGACTCGGAGGACCACCCCTTCAACCCCATCGGTTCGGGCGCGCTCCCGATGCTATGCACCTCCAGCATCTGCCAAGTGGCCGTCACCAGGACCCTCATCGACGGTGGTGCCAGCCTCAATGTGCTCTCGGTGGAGGCCTTCAGCCTCCTCCACGTGCTGCTGGAGCGGCTCCAACCCAGCAGGCATTTCTCGGGCGTCGGAGCCGGTTCCACCGCCTCCTTGGGACAGATCCGCCTCCTAGTGACCTTCGATACCTACAACAACTTCCGCATGGAGCTGATCGACTTCGACATCGCCCCCATTGGCCTCCCTACAATGCCATCCTCGGCTATCCGGCCTTGGCTCGGTTCATGGCAGAAACTCACCCGGCGTACAACCTCATGAAGATGTCTAGGAGCAGTGGCGTCCTCACCGTGTCAGGAGACACAAGGGATACGTTGCAGGTGCTCTAGCTTGTTTTTAGGGCGGCCGCGGTGGCACAGCCCACTAGCACCGACGCCCTTGAGCCCAAGGGGGCTGCACCGGCTAAAAAGAAGCAGTTATTCACCCAAGACAAGGCGGAAACCAAGCAGGTACCAGTCGACGAGGACGGGTCCACTGGCGCCACCTTCACCATAGGGGCCAACCTCGAGCCCGAGCAGGAGGAGGCCCTGGTGAGGTTCCTGCGTGCGAACAAGAAGGTGTTCACGTGGGAACCTGATCAGTTAGCAGGGGTCCAAAGGGAAGTGATTGAGCATCACCTCAACGTGTGCCCCAATGTGCGCCCCATGAAGTAGAAGGCGAGGCGACAGTCCACTGAGAAACAGGCTTTCATCGTTCAAGAGACCCGGAAGCTAGAGGCGGCAGGATTTATCCGCGAGGTCCGCTACCCTGATTGGCTGGCTAATCCGATCGTTGTGCCAAGAAAGGGAGAAAGGAGCGCATGTGTGTCGACTTCACCAACCTCAACAAGGTCTGCCCACAGGATCCATTTCCGCTCCCCCGCATTAACCAGATAGTCAACTCCACCGCAGAGTGTGACCTATTGTGCTTTCTAGATGCCTTCTCGGGCTATCACCAGATCAAGATGGTGGTAGAAGACGTGGAGAAGATGCCTTTCCTAACCCCGTGTGGAGTGTACTGCTATACGTGAATGCCATTTGGGTTGCGCAACGCAGGCGCGACCTTTGAGCGGCTGATGCACATCGCCTTAGGCCAGCAGCTCAGGAGGAACACTGAAGCTTACGTCGATGACATTGTGGTGAAGTCTCGTGAGGCAAGAACCCTGATACAGGACTTGGATGAAACCTTTGCGAGCCTCAACGAAGTGGACCTACGGCTCAACCTGGAGAAGTGTGTGTTTGGAGTCCCCTCGGGCAAGCTCCTGGATTTCCTCGTGTCCCACAGGGGCATCGAGGCCAACCCGGAGAAGGTCAAGGCAGTCGAAGACATGAGCCCGCCAAGGACCCTCAGAGAAATGCAGAAGCTCACCGGGCATGTAACTGCGCTGGGACGCTTCATCTCCAAGGTTGGGGAACGAGCGCTGCCCTTCTTCAAGCTAATGAAGAAAAAGGGCCCCTTCGAATGGACTGAAGAGGCTGACAAGGCATTCCAAGACCTCAAGAGGTACCTTACCAGCCCACCAGTGATGGTAGCTCCGTGTCCTCGGGAACCCATAGTGCTCTACCTTGCGACCACCCCCTACTCCACTAGCGCAGCCCTGGTGGCAGTCAGGGAGGAGCATTGTGCCAAGGCCGCATCGACCGTCCAGACTAAAGCAAAGCAGAGCCAGGAGGGCCTCACGAAGGCTGCAACCACAGCCGGAAAGGAATAGCCGCAGCAGGAGAACGCACTCGAAGCAGGAGGGGCCTCTTCAGGCGACCAAGCACTGGGGGCTCCGTCGTCTCAAGAAACGCCTCGACCTCTGGAGGACGCAAGCTGCACCAGCACCCTCAACCTCGTCGAGCATCCCGTGTACTTCGTCAGCACGGTGCTACGGGACGCAAGGGCGCGGTACCCCATGCCTAAAAAACTCCTCCACGCGCTACTAGTGGCCTCACGCAAGCTGTGCCACTACTTCCAAGGCCATTCCATCAAAGTAGTCTCAGCATACCCCTTGGAAAGAGTACTCAGGAGCCCCAACTCAGCTGGGAGGGTCGCTGAGTGGAACATTGAGCTACAGGCATTTCAGCTAGAATTCAGTATGACCAGAGTCATCAAGGGAGCCGCACTTGCGGATTTCGTGGCAGAATGGGCAGAAGCGCCGGGTCTCGAGGCAGGCGAAGACCGATCACTTTCCCCGGGAAGTGAAGCACCAGACGACTGGGTCATGTACTTCGATGGGGCATTCTCCTGACACGGTGCGGGAGCTGGCGCAGTGCTCGTATCCCCTACCCAGGACAAACTCTACTACGCCGTACAACTTTGCTTCCAGCACGGAGAAAAGGTCTCCAACAACATAGCGGAGTACGAAGGCCTCATAGCAGGCTTGAAGGCCGCGATTGCCTTAGGGGTAAAGAGACTCATCATCAAGGGCGATTCGCAGCTCCTCGTCAACTTCTCCAACAAGATATACGAGCCAAAGGACAAGCACATGGAAGCCTACCTCGCTGAGGTTCGCAAGATGGAGAAACAGTTCTGGGGGCAGGAGTTGCAACACGTGCCCCGGGACACCAATCAGGAAGCTGATGACATTGCCAAGAGGGCATCTCGGAGGCTGCCTCAGGAGCCTGGCATCTTCGAGGAGCGGCTCTTCAAACCCTCGGCGGTGCCATCACTATCGAGCATGGCGCAACCAAGGGAGGAGCTCCCTCAGCCGCCTGCCTCAGGAGCCCCGGTCTGCAGCCCGGACTCAGGGGCACGCCTGCTCCTGGCGTTAGAGCCTCAGGAAGGGTGTTGGATCCTGGAGCTCAAGAACTACCTGATGCAAGGGACTCTATCGGAGGACGAGGAGGAAGCGGAGCATGTGGCGCGGCAGGCCACAGCTTATTGCATCAAGGATGGAGAGCTCTACAGGAAACGACCAAATGACGTGTCCCTATGTTGCATCTCCAGAGAGCAAGGGAAGGAGCTACTGGCGGACATACACGGCGGAGACTGTGGGCACCACTCGTCGTCATGAACCCTCGTCGGCAAGGCGTTCCGTAGTGGATTCTATTGTCCCACAGCGCTCATCGATGTCGTTGAGCTGGTGAAGGCTCGCGAGGCCTGCCGGTCTCACACCAAGCAGATCCATCAGCCTGCGGGGGGTCTACAGACTATACCCCTCTCATGGCCGTTTGTAGTTTGGGGGCTGGACATTCTGGGCCTGTTTCCTCGGGCGCCAGGGGGCTATCGCTACCTCTACGTCGCTGTGGACAAGTTCACCAAGTGGGCTGAGGTGGAAGCCGTCCGCACAATCCCGGCAGGCTCTGCGGTCAAGTTCATCAAGGGCCTCGTGAGCCGATTTGGGGTGCCCAACCGCATCATCACCGACAACGGTTCGCAATTCACCAGTAATCTCTTCAAAACGTACTGTGCTAAGTTTGGAACGCAGATATGCTACGCTTCGGTAGCACACCCTTGGAGCAATAGCCAGGCCGAGCGAGCCAACGCGGAGGTCCTGAGGGGCCTCAAAGCCATGACCTTTAAGAAGAAGCTGGAGGCCTGTGGCAGGGGCTGGTACGACGAGCTCCAGTCCATGCTGTGGTCAATCCGCACGACTGCGACCAAGCCGACTGGCGAGACCCCGTTCTTCCTCGTCTACGGAGCAGAAGCTGTTCTCCCTCACGAGGTCAGGCATCGCTCCGCACGGGTCCTGGCATTCGACAAGACACAGCAGGACGCCATGCGGGGGATGGATCTCGTGCTGGGGGAGGAATGCCACCGAGAAGCCGCACTGCGAGCGGCAAGATACCAACAGGCGCTGCGACGATACCACTGCCGCAACATCCACCCCAGAACTCTTGAGGTAGGGGATCTCGTGCTCAGATGGGTTCTCTCCAGGGAGGGGCTGCACAAACTCTCTCCCATGTGGGAGGGCCCATTCAAGGTTGTTCATGTCTCCAGGCCTGGCTCCGCGCACTTGGAAACCACAGAAGGGGTACCCATCCAGAACACGTGGAACATTCAACATCTCCGGAGGTTCTATCCCTGAGCGAGGCCTAGCGCCTAGGAAAGGCCCGGTGCCTGTGAAGAAGGCAAATGCCTGTGAAGCCGCCGTGTTTTGGGAAAGGCCCGGTGCCTGTGAAGAAGGCAAATGCCTATGCAGCCGCCGTGTTTTGGGAAAGGCCCGGTGCCTGTGAAGAAGGCAAATGCCTGTGAAGCCGCCGTGTTTTGGGAAAGTCCCGGTGCCTGTGAAGAAGGCAAATGCCTGTGAAGCCGCTGTGTTTTGGGAAAGGCCCGGTGCCTGTTAAGAAGGAAAATGCCTGTGAAGCTGCCGTGTTTTGGGAAAGGCCTGGTGCCTGTGAAAAAGGCCAATGCCTGTGAAGCTCGCCGCCCGTGACACTCTCACGTAATAATGAGTGGGGCTGTACACGCCCTGGAGTCTCCGGAGTGCCGCCCTCGGGCCTCGGGGGCTCCCGCCCACGCCTAGTGGCAGCACTTAGCTCCGCGCTGGTGAGAAGATGTCAAAGACTAGAATAGGTGCCGGACGCGGCTTTTTCATTTGCTTTCTGCAGTTGGCTTGGTTATTCCCATTAGAAGTTTTATTGAAGCTGTTGACGTTCCTGACTTGCGACTCTTTGTCTTTCTCGCTTGCTTGCCTCGTTTTCTCTCGCACAAGTCTCGCGAGGGAGGTCCGCGGGCGCCCTCGCGAGTGTTTTTCTGTCCCGATCGTTTGGAGCTTTCCTATCTAAGTCCTCTGCGAGAGCACCCCTCCCAGTCCGTGCCTCACGGGCATCACGACACGAGCGCAGGACCTGGGCCGATCACCCCCACAACCAAGACCGAAAGTTACCCCTCCAACTGGTCCTTGCAGGGCACAAAGCGCACGGCGAGGCCACGGCCTCGGGAGGTGAGGACTGCGTCAAGCCCCACCGAGCTAAAATAATTCCCGCACACGGGTGCACGGTGCGGGAACATAGTGCGGAAATAGCGAAAGCAACACGATGGTTAACAGAAGCAATTCTAACATGCCCCCGCGGGGCCCTATACTACCATTTATTTCTGTGCAGGAAAAGAAGGAAAGCAAAATGGGCGCGATTCGTCGTGCACCAACCCACAGCAAAGGTTCGAGCTGCTCCTGGGGCTCAGGCGGATCCCTCCTCTCGCTTCGCCGGGGCGTGACGGCGGGCTGACCCGCTACCTTCACCCAGGCGGGCGCGACGGCACGGGGGCTGGTCGCGGCCACCGCTGGAGGAGCTGCTGCCTGAGAGGGAGTCGCCGAAGCTCAGCGAACCCCAAGCACCGCCGCCTGTATGCCCGTCGCTGTCTTCATCCTGGTCAGTCGGTGCTGGGCAGGTGGCCGCGGTCGTCGTCATCGAGGCAGCACCCAGCACGGTGATACGTCTCCAACGTATCTATAATTTTTGATTGCTCCATGGTATATTATCTACTGTTTTGGGCAATATTGGGCTTTATTATCCACTTTTATATTACTTTTGGGACTAACCTATTAACAGGAGGCCCGGCCCAGATTTGCTGTTTTATGCCTATTTCAGTGTTTTGAATAAAAGGAATATCAGACGGAGTCGAAACGGAACGAAATCAACTTGAGAGGTTATTTTTGGAAGGAAACACACCTGATGAACTTGGACCCCACGTCAGAAGATACGGGAGCTGCCCACGAGGGTGGGGGGCGCGCCCACCCCCTAGGGCGCGCCCCCTGCCTCGTGGGGCCCCCGTGGCTCCCCTGACGTGCTTCTTGTGCCTATATAACTCCATATACCCTAAAACTTCCAGAACGCAACATAGATCGGGAGTTCCGCCGCCAGAAGCCTCCGTAGCCAGCAAAAACCAATCTAGACCCATTCCGGCACCCTGCCGGAGGGGGCAATCCATCTCCGGTGGCCATCTTCATCATCCCGGTGCTCTCCATGACGAGGAGGGAGTAGTTCCCCCTCGGGGCTGAGGGTATGTACTAGTAGCTATGTGTTTGATCTATCTCTCTCTCGTGTTCTTGATTTGGCACGATCTTGATGTATCGCGAGCTTTGCTATTATAGTTGGATCTTATGTTTCTCCTCCCCCTCTTCTCTCTTGTAATGAATCGAGTTTCCCCTTTGAAGTAATCTTATCGGATTGAGTCTTTAAAGACTTGAGAACACTTGATGTATGTCTTGCCATGGATATCTGTGGTGACAATGGGATATCACGTGATTCACTTGATGTATGTTTTGGTGATCAACTTGCGGGTTCCGCCCATGAACCTATGCATAGGGGTTGGCACATGTTTTTGTCGTGATTCTCTGATAGGAACTTTGGGGCACTCTTTGAGGTTCTATGCGTTGGTTGAATAGATGAATCTGAGATTGTGTGATGCATATCGTATAATCATACCCACGGATACTTGAGGTGACATTGGAGTATCTAGGTGACATTAGGGTTTTGGTTGATTTGTGTCTTAAGGTGTTATTCTAGTACGAACTCTAGGGCTGTTTGTGACACTTATAGGAATAGCCCAACAGATTGATTGGAAAGAATAACTTTGAGGTGGTTTCGTACCCTACCATAATCTCTTTGTTCGTTCTTCGCTATTAGTGACTTTGGAGTGACTCTTTGTTGCATGTTGAGGGATAGTTATGTGATCCAATTATGTTAGTATTGTTGAGGGAACTTACACTAGCGAAAGTATGAACCCTAGACCTTGTTTACTATCATTGCAATACCGTTTACGCTCACTTTTATCACTTGTTACCTTGCTGTTTTTATAATTTCAGATTACAAATACCTTTATCTACTATCCATATACCACTTGTTTCACCATCTCTTCGCCGAACTAGTGAGCCTATACAATTTACCATTGTATTGTGTGTGTTGGGGACAAAAGAGACTCTTTGTTATTTGGTTGCAGGGTTGCTTGAGAGAGACCATCTTCATCCAACGCGTCCTATGGATTGATAAACCTTAGGTCATCCACTTGAGGGAAATTTGCTACTGTCCTACAAACCTCTGCACTTGGAGGCCCAACAACGTCTACAAGAAGAAGGTTGTGTAGTAGACATCAAGCTCTTTTGTGGCGCCGTTGCCGGGGAGGTTAGCGCTTGAAGGTATATATTTAGATCTTGCAATCGAGTCTTTTAGTTTCTTGTTTTATCACTAGTTTAGTTTATAAAAGAAAACTATAAAAAATGGAATTGAGTTTGTCTCATACGCTTCACCTTTTTAATATCTTTCGTGAGTATGATGGAAAGGATAATTGTGCTCAAGTGCTAGAAGAAGAAATCTATAAAATGTTTGGCACTAAATATTTGAATGATAAGCATGATTGCAATGTTGTTAGTATGAATTCCTTGAATATCCATGATGCTAATGATATGCAAAGTCACAAGCTTGGGGAAGCTACGTTTGATGAAGATGATATTTTTTGTCCCCCAAGTTTTGATGAGCAAATTTATTATAATGAAAGAATGCCTCCTATCTATGATGATTATTGTGATGACACGTATGCTTTAAATAATAATAATAACAATGAAACTTGTCATCTTGATTTCAATTTTCAATCCTATGATAGTTACTTTGTTGAGTTTGCTCCCACTACTATTAATGAGAAGGATTTTGCTTGTGTGGAGAGTGATAAAATTTCTATGCTTATGCATCATGAAAATAATGCTTTAGGTGCTGGTTATATTGTTGAATTCATTCATGATGCTACTGAAAATTATTACGAGGGAGGAATATATGCTTGTAGGAGTTGCAATAATATCAAGTTTCCTCTCTATGTGCTTAAAGTTTTGAAGTTATGCTTGTTTTACCTTCCTATGCAAGTTGATTCTTGTTCCCATAAGTTGTTTGCTCACAAAATCCCTATGCATAGGAAGTGGGTTAGGCTTAAATGTGCTAGTCATATTCTTCATGATGCTCTCTTTATGTTACAATTCTTATCCTTTATGTGAGCATCTTTGAAATCATCATGCCTAGCTAGGGGCATTAAACGATAGCACTTGTCGGGAGGCAACCCAACTTTATTTTTGTTCCTTGCTTTTTGTCCCTGTTTAATAATAAATAATCCATCTAGCCTCTGTTTAGATGTGGTTTTATTCTTTTAATTAGTATTTGTGCCAAGTAGAACCTTTGGGAAGACTTGGGGAAAGTCTTGTTGATCATGCTGTAAAAAACAGTAACTTTAGCACTCACGAAAATTGCTGCCATTTTTATTTGGAGAGTGCTATTTAGCTAATTCTTTTTGAAGATGATTAATAGATAAATTCCTCAGGTACATCAATTTATTTTAGAATTTTATGAGTTCCAGAAGTATACGTTTGATCCAGATTACTACAGACTGTTCTGTTTTTGACAGATTCTGTTTTCGATGTGTTGTTTGCTTATTTTGATGAATCTATGAGTAGTATCGGAGGGTATGAACCATAGAGAAGTTGGAATACAGTAGGTTTAACACCAATATAAATAAAGAATGAGTTCATTGCAGTACCTTGAAGTGGTGATTTATTTTCTTATACTAACGGAGCTTACGAGTTTTCTGTTAAGTTTTGTGTTGTGAAGTTTTCAAGTTTTGGGTAAGGATTCGATGGACTATGGAATAAGGAGTGGAAAGAGCCTAATATTGGGGATTCCCAAGGCACCCCAAGGTAATATTCAAGGATAGCCAAGAGCCTAAGCTTGGGGATGCCCCGGAAGGCATCCCCTCTTTCGTCTTCGTTCATCGGTAACTTTACTTGGAGCTATATTTTTATTCGCCACATGATATGTGTTTTGCTTGGAGCATCAATTTATTTTTTTAGGATTTTCTTGATTTTATTTATAACAATGTTTTGCATCTTTTATTTCAATAAAAGTGGCATTGATAGTCTTTACTATGCCTATGTTACAAGTATACATGTAGCTGTTTGAAAACAGAAAGTTTACCGCTGTTTCAATAATTCCCTAGAAAATTAAGAATGTGATAAAATGTTGAAACCTTTTGAATATTAAGCTCTGATAAATTTACTACAGTGGGAATTTTATTTCATAATTTTTGGAGCTAGGGAAGTATGGATGTTGCAGCATTCTTTACAGACTATCCTGTTTAGGCAGATTGCTGTTATGTTTGCATTGTTTGCGTATGTTTGCTTCTTTAATTATTCTATTTGAGGATAGGACTATTAAATATGCAGAGACATTTAGTATTCAATGTTGTATAATAATTTTAGTTATTTTCTACAGTAGAGTATGATAAGGTTTTGGCAATGGTTTATACTAACTTATCTCACGAGTCCTTGTTGAGTTTTGTGTGGATGAAGCTTTTGAGATTTAGGGAGACCGTGATATGAGAGGAATTAAGGAGACACAAAAGCTCAAGCTTGGGTATGCCCAAGGCATACCAAGATAATATTTCAAGAAGTCTCAAGCGTCTAAGCTTGGGGATGCCCCGGTTGGCATCCCACCTTTCTTCTTCAACAACTATCGGTTGATCCTAAGTTTTTCCGTCTTCACATGATGTTTTCTATTCTTAGAATGTCATTTTCTTTTGATTTTCTTGCTGTTTGAATAAAATACCAAGATCTGAAATTATTAAATGTTAGAGAGTCTTCACGTAGTTGCATAATTATTCGACTACTCATTGATCTTCACTTATATCTTCCAGAGTAGTTTGTCATCTGCTCTAGTGCTTCACTTATATCTTTTAGAGCATGGTGGTAGTTTTATTTTGAAGAAATAGATGAACTCTCATGCTTCACTTAGATTATTTTGAGAGTCTTAAATAGCATGGTAATTTGCTTAAAATCCTAATATGCTAGGTATTCAAGAATAATAAAATTCTCTTATGAGTGTGTTGAATACTATGAGAAGTTTGATACTTGATAATTGTTTTGAGATATGGAGATGGTGATATTAGAGTCATGCTAGTTGAGTCGTTATGAATTTGAGAAATACTTGTGTTGAAGTTTGTGATTCCTGTAGCATGCACGTATGGTCAACCGTTATGTAACGAAGTCGGAGCATGATTTATTTATTGATTGTCTTCCTTATGAGTGGCGGTCGGGGACGAGCGATGGTCTTTTCCTACCAATCTATCCCCCTAGGAGCATGCACGTAGTACTTTGTTTCGATAACTAATAGATTTTTGCAATAAGTATTTGAGTTCTTTATAACTAATGTTGATTCCATGGATTATATGCACTCTCACCCTTTCACCATTGCTAGCCTCTCTAGTACCGCGCAACTTTCGCCGGTACCATAAACCCACCATATACCTTCCTCAAAACAGCCACCATACCTACCTATTATGGCATTTCCATAGCCATTCCGAGATATATTGCCATGCAACTTTCCACCGTTCCGGTTATTATGACACGCTCCATCATTGTCATATTGCTTAGCATGATCATATAGTTGACATTGTATTTGTGGCAAAGCCACCGTTCATAATTCTTTCATACTTGTCACTCTTGATTCATTGCACATCCCCGTACACTGCCGGAGGAATTCATATAGAGTCATATATTTGTTCTAGTATCGAGTTGTATCATTGAGTTGTAAATAAATAGAAGTGTGATGATCATCATTCAATAGAGCATTGTCCCCAAAAAAGAAAAAAAGAGAAAGGCCATAAAAAAGAAAGGCCAAATAAAAAAATAAAGGCCAAAAAAAGGAAAGGCCAAATAAAAAAATAAAAAAGGGACAATGCTACTATCCTTTTTCCACACTTGTGCTTCAAAGTAGCACCATGTTCTTCATATAGAGAGTCTCATATGTTGTCACTTTCATATACTAGTGGGAATTTTTCATTATAGAACTTGGCTTGTATATTCCAATGATGAGCTTCCTCAAAATGCCCTAGGTCATCGTGAGCAAGCGAGTTGGATGCACACCCACTAGTTTCTTTTGTTGAGCTTTCATATACTTATAGCTCTAGTGCATCCGTTGCATGGCAATCCCTACTCACTCACATTGATATCTATTGATGGGCATCTCCATAGCCCGTTGATACGCCTAGTTGATGTGAGACTATCTTCTCCCTTTTTGTCTTCTCCACAACCACCATCCTATTCCACCTATAGTGCTATGTCCATGGCTCACGCTCATGTATTGCGTGAAGATTGAATAACTTTGAGAACATCAAAAGTATGAAACAATTGCTTGGCTTGTCATCGGGGTTGTGCATGATTTAAATATTTTGTGTGGTGAAGATGGAGCATAGCTAGACTATATGATTTTGTAGGGATAGCGCTCTTTGGCCATGTTATTTTGAGAAGACATAATTGCTTAGTTAGTATGCTTGAAGTATTATTATTTCTATGTCAATATGAACTTTTGTCTTGAATCTTATGGATCTGAATATTCATGCCACAATTAAGAAGAATTACATTGAAATTATGCCAACTAGCATTCGACATCAAAAATTATATTTTTATCATTTACCTCCTCGAGGACGAGCAGGAATTAAGCTTGGGAATGCTTGATACGTCTCCAACGTATCTATAATTTTTGATTGCTCCATGCTATATTATCTACTGTTTTGGGCAATATTGGGCTTTATTATCCACTTTTATATTACTTTTGGGACTAACCTATTAACCGGAGGCCCAGCCCAGATTTGCTGTTTTATGCCTATTTCAGTGTTTTGAAGAAAAGGAATATCAGATGGAGTCGAAACGGAACGAAATCAACTGGAGAAGTTATTTTTGGAAGGAAACACACCTGATGGACTTGGACCCCACGTTAGAAGATATGGGAGCTGCCCACGAGGGTGGGGGGCGCGCCCACCCCCTAGGGCGCGCCCCCTGCCTCGTGGGGCCCCCGTGGCTCCCCTGATGTGCTTCTTGTGCCTATATAACTCCATATACCCTAAAACTTCCAGAACGCAACATAGATCGGGAGTTCCACCGCCAGAAGCCTCCGTAGCCACCAAAAACCAATCTAGACCCGTTCCGGCACCCTGCCGGAGGGGGCAATCCATCTCCGGTGGCCATCTTCATCATCCCGGTGCTCCCCATGACGAGGAGGGAGCAGTTCTCCCTCGGGGCTGAGGGTATGTACCAGTAGCTATGTGTTTGATCTATCTCTCTCTCGTGTTCTTGATTTGGCACGATCTTGATGTATCGCGAGCTTTGCTATTATAGTTGGATCTTATGTTTCTCCTCCCCCTCTTCTCTCTTGTAATGAATCGAGTTTCCCCTTTGAAGTAATCTTATCGGATTGAGTCTTTAAAGACTTGAGAACACTTGATGTATGTCTTGCCATGGATATCTGTGGTGACAATGGGATATCACGTGATTCACTTGATGTATGTTTTGGTGATCAACTTGCGGGTTCCGCCCATGAACCTATGCATAGGGGTTGGCACATGTTTTCGTCGTGATTCTCTGATAGGAACTTTGGGGCACTCTTTGAGGTTCTATGCGTTGGTTGAATAGATGAATCTGAGATTGTGTGATGCATATCGTATAATCATACCCACGGATACTTGAGGTGACATTGGAGTATCTAGGTGACATTAGGGTTTTGGTTGATTTGTGTCTTAAGGTGTTATTCTAGTACGCACTCTAGGGCTGTTTGTGACACTTATAGGAATAGCCCAACGGATTGATTGGAAAGAATAACTTTGAGGTGGTTTCGTACCCTACCATAATCTCTTCGTTCGTTCTTCGCTATTAGTGACTTTGGAGTGACTCTTTGTTGCATGTTGAGGGATAGTTATGTGATCCAATTATGTTAGTATTGTTGAGGGAACTTACACTAGCGAAAGTATGAACCCTAGGCCTTGTTTACTATCATTGCAATACCGTTTACGCTCACTTTTATCACTTGTTACCTTGTTGTTTTTATAATTTCAGATTACAAATACCTTTATCTACTATCCATATACCACTTGTTTCACCATCTCTTCGCCGAACTAGCGCGCCTATGCAATTTACCATTGTATTGGGTGTGTTGGGGACACAAGAGGCTCTTTGTTATTTGGTTGCAGGTTTGCTTGAGAGAGACCATCTTCATCCTACGTCTACTACGGATCGATAAACCTTAGGTCATCCACTTGAGGGAAATTTGCTACTGTCCTACAAACCTCTGCAGTTGGAGGCCCAACAACGTCTACAAGAAGAAGGTTGTGTAGTAGACATCACACGGCGACCGTCTTCCCCGAAGACCCTCACGTAGAGGGTGGCGTCACCATCGAACTTGAAGTGCAGGGTGCACCACCGGCCGAGGCCGCGCGCGCGGGCAAACCTTTGCCAGCCGCGGGTCAGGGCCCCATTCCCAGAAAACGGAGACCTCCAGCGAAGCCCAGGAGGCCCTGTTGCAGCAGCCGTCTGCCTGGAGCCAGAAGCCACACCGGGCGCTGGCCGGCAGATCACCTACGAAGAAACGGGGGAGCTGGAGCCGGGTGCTGGTTGGGTCCGCTGACCACACGACGAACTCCGGCAGCACCTCCGCAGAGCGAAAGAGTGGCCTAAGGGGGCACACAGCCATGGCGTGCCCCCCATCGGCGGCCGGGCGCTCACCACCGTGCAGGGAACCGCCTCCATGGCAGCAGGAAGCCACTACGGGGACCGTGGAATACTTGCGAGGGCGGCCTCGGCCGCGCTTGGCCGGGGGGGAGTCAGGCCCAGCCTGGGGGGCCTTTCCTTTCTCCGCGGCCGAGAATCTCTTTGGAGCCATGGGAGTGGCGAGTAGCCAAGAAGAATAAAAGGAGCAGCAAGAAGGGACGGGCTGAGGGGACTTGCGCAGCCCCGTACATATAGCCGGAGGAGGCCAACCGCTGAGCACCACGATCGCAGGTAATCATGACCAGTTTCTCTGCATGCAGGGACTTATCAAGTCGTGCGGTCGCCGAGGCATCATGGGGAAGCGCAGATGCCCACGTCCAATCAATCGCCACGCGGCGCGCAAGGCCGCAGGCTGTTGGGGCCCGCAGCGCTTCGCGCTCGCCCCTTCGCTTCCCTTCCAGGCCAAGCCCGGGCGTGCCGTGCGCCCGGGGGCTACTGTCGGCGTTCTAGGAACGGGGGTCCCCAGACTTGCCTGCCTGCGGCCTGCGGCGTGGTTCAAGTGGGGGCCCAGCACGACCCATCTTCATCAGCTCAAGCTCAAGACCCTCGCGAGGGGCCAAGCCTCGCGGGGCGGATGACTGGAAGCTTCCTCAGAGGCAGCCTCATCAGGCAGGCTTGCGAGGAGGCGGAGAGATCAAGGCAGGGGTACCTCGTGAGGAGCCCGTGACGCAAGCCATGACAATTGAGACCAGGCGGGCGCCAGGCGGGCGCCGGCCTGTGCAGTGTCCTTGTTTCCCCTTGGGTGCAAAGGGGGCAAGCACAGACCAAAGCACCGGGCAAAGGTTACCATTTTGGTGCAACGAGACCAAGACCAACAGAGCGGCAGGACGGAGGTCACCGTGGAGCCCAAGACGGCGTCATCACCAGTGCTTTTGGCAGCCGAAGACCACCTTTGGTCAGGATAACTTGTACTAGATGTCCCCCTTCAAAATGGCCAATTGTTGGCGCCCTTCCCGCTCATTATTTGGGGAGAGGCCCAGGGCCTCTATAAATAGAGCTAGCCACCACAGAGTAGAGGCAAACAAGAAGGGACCGAAAAGGAGAGATAGAGAGAGAGAGAGGCGATTGACCTCACCCAAGCAGTTCATCGCACCAGCTCAAGAACACCTCTCGCGAGGCTGTTCTTCCCTTGTACTGTTCATCATCAGCCCCCGAGGCAATCCACCACACCACACACCGGAGTAGGGTATTACACCAGAACGGTGGCCCGAACCAGTATAAACCTTGTGTCCCTTGTGTTGTTCGTTGTTTCCAGCTGAGATCATGCGAGGAGATTGGATGTAGATCGGTAGGGAGAGATCTCCGCGCGCACCCCAGTGTTCGAACCTCAAGGGTCTGTCGGAACCCGAAATCCGACAGCGGAGGCTCGCTCGGCCTTCGAGCGTGAATACGAGACGAGGTTGGGGCTGATCAGGGCCGAGGCTGATGGCTGGACCGCAGCCCTCAAGGCCAAACTGGCCGAAGTGACACGGCGTGCGTACTCCTCCGCAGCCGTCCTCAGCGCGGCACAGGCGGAGCTGTCCTCTTCTCGGGCCGAGCAGCTTCTTCTCCAACAAAGGGTTGATGACGCCGAGGCCGTCGCGCGGCGGAATGAGGACGAGATCCATCGGCGGCGGGTTCTGGAGCGTGAGCATGCCCCCATGCTTCAAACGCTCAGAGAAAGGGCCAACACAGCTTTGAGCAACATCTACGAGGCTGTCGCTAGGGAGCCGCACGAGGTCAACTATGCCGACAACCGCTCCGAAAGGTCCCGTTGGCTTATCGAAGAGAGGAGCCGAGCCTTGCTCGGGCGTGCATTCTCCCGCGTCTTCAGCTATCTACTGGGCAGGGACCCCCACTTCGACTTCGACGCTGCCATCACACCCGTGCCCATGGCCGTCCGGGGTGACCTGGCGCGATGGGTGGAGGACAATGTGGACACCCTCGTCAGGGCCTTTGCGTCTAATGATGACGGAGTGGTCGTGGTCGCCAATGAAGGCGGTGTTGTGGACGAGCCTGGCGCTGACGGAGATGCTGGCAGCGGTGGCAATGTCAACGACGCTAGTGATGCCTTCGAGGATGCCCAAGAAGATGCGGTGAGTGATATGTCCGACTGACCGCATGTCACCGCTGTTTAACCTGCACGAAGAAGGTTCGGGCTTGGCCCTGAAGAATGTAAGAGCATTTTGGGAGGGGAAGCCCCTCATGTAAAGGTTTGCAATTAGTACCCTGGTAAGTATAACGTTGCGCGTGAACTTAGCCGCTGGCACGGCAGCTGACTTGTGTACCTTCTGACCCCGACGAGTCCCGAGCGGGCCTGCGGGGGCCGCCGCACCTCGGGTGTGTTCTGATTAACTTGTAGATTCCATGATGAAAACCTCCGGAAAGGATGCGGTAACAGCGGTCCTGGTTGTAAACGTGCATGGCCCGGCCCGGCTCGCGAGGGGCTCACAAGGGGGGGGGCAGCTGATGCTAACTTTGGACGCAAAGCCGAAACCAGAACGGGAGAGATTGCTCGAACGAGACTAAACACCCCTTCCCCCAAACACACGCAAGCATTGAGCTCAAATCCAACATAAATCCAAATCAAAGAACTTTGTCAATAAGAAAAGGCAAAAGCAAAAGGCCGCGTCCAGCACCTAGTCTAGTCTTCGACGTCTTCTCACCAGCGCGGAGCTAAGTGCCGCCACTGGGCGTGGGTGGGAGCCCCGGAGGCCCGTGGGCGGCTCTCCGGAGACTCCGGGGCATGTACAGCCCCACTGATTATTACGTGAGAGTGTCACGGGCGGCGAGCTTCACAGGCACTGGGCCTTCTTCATTGGTACTGGACTTGCTTCAAATCGCTAGACGAGGGCCCCGCCTTGCGCCGCACTCTGCCGCCATCGACGGCGACCGGAAACCAAGGACGACACCAATGGGGCAGAGCGGTCGCCAGTGGTTCCCCCGACGACCACGGGTCCCCTGCCGGGGGCAGGCCCTGGGGCACCTCCCCGGCAGGGGGGCTACCTCCTGAGAACGCCTTGCTCCGACCACTGCGGGGACGAACCCGAATCTCGGCCCCTCTCCTGCAGCCCCCTGCGCCCTCCTCCTGAGGGGTATGAGGCTGCAGAATTGGGGCAGCCACCTGCTGTGGCGACCTGTATCTCTTGCGACCCATGGTTAGCATAAGCTTGCTCCTGAGGGATGAGTGGTACCCGATAGTTGCTGCCGCCGGTGCGGTTGTCGAGGCTCTCCTAGGGTTCCTGAAAGAGCTCAGCTCCTGGCATCTCCTCGCCCCAGCCTGGCCCGAGGAATGAGCCATGATCTTCTTCCAGTGCGCACCCTGATCCACCATGCGGGGCACATAAGCTTCTGGGGCCACCGCCCCGTGCGCCTCGCCGTAGCGCCCCGCATGCCACGCAGCCTGGCTTGGAGCACCGTCTTGGGGGTGATGGCGTGGCGGTCCACCGGAGCCAAAGGCCGCGGCGTGCACCCCTTCGCTGGCCTGAGAAGAGGCCGGCGTGACTTGTCGCCCGGTGCTGGCGGAGGTCTTGACGCTGAACGGGCCCTGGAGTCCGCTGGAAGTTGCGTGCGCGTGCACGACGCCGCCATACGGCCCGCCTGGGGTCTGGGGTGGCAGCTAGACGCAGAAAAGAGGTGTTCCCGAGGCGTCGGCGTCCAGGAGCTCGGCTACTCGCTCCAGCAACACGTTGCGGCCGCCCTCTAGCAGCCGACACCGTAGCAGCTCTCGGGGCACCGTGAGCGCGGCCCTAGAGTTCGCTTGGTCCCCTCGGGGTGTACGTCACCGTGGCCGCGGCGTGGTTCGAGGCCCTTGATGCGGCCCGCACCTGCCGTGGTGTGAGGGCAGGCGGCGTCTGGCCGCGCCCCGCAGCGCCCTGCGGAGCGCGGGCTGCCTGAGGCACAAGGTTGAGGTCGCCCTGGGTCGGTGACATGGCGTGGGCGGGCCACACCGCCCAGCGGTCGGCGTTGGCAGCCGGGTCGCTTGACATCTGAACGGCGAGGCGACGGAACGCGATGCAGAGGAAGAAGTATTCCAGCGCACCCCTACCTGGCAGCCAAATGTCGGATTTCAGGTTCCGGCAGACCCTTGAGGTTCGAACACTGGGGTGCGCGCGGAGATCTCTCCCCTACCGATCTACGTCCAATCTCCTCGCGTGATCTAAGCTGGAAACAACGAACAACACAAGGGACATGAGGTTTATACTGGTTCGGGCCACCGTTGTGGTGTAATACCCTACTCCAGTGTGTGGAGTGGTGGATTGCCTCAGGGGCTGATGATGAACAGTACAAGGGAAGAACAGCCTCGCGAGAGGTGTTCTTGAGCTGGTGCGATGAACTGCTTGGGTGAGTTCAGTCGCCTCTCTCTCTGCTAGGGCTCTATTAGATCTCTAGATGTCTAGGTGTGTCGATCTCTCTCTTTTCTCTTTTTGGTGGCTAGCTCTATTTATAGAGGCCCTGGGCCTCTCCCCAAATAATGAGCAGGAAGGGCGCCAACAATTGGCCATTTTGAAGGGGAACATCTAGTACAAGTTATCCTGACCAAAGGTGGTCTTCGACTGCCAAAAGCACTGGTGATGACGCCGTCTTGGGCTCCACGGTGACCTCCGTCCTGCCGCTCTGTTGGTCTTGGTCTCGTGGCACCAAAATGGTAACCTTTGCCCAATGCCTTGGCCTTTGCTTGCCCCCTTTGCACCAAAGGGGAAACAAGTACACTGCGCAAGCCGGCACCCGCCTGGTCTCGATCGTCATGGCTTGCGTGACGGGCTCCTTGCGAGGTACCCCTGCCTTGATCTCTCCGCCTCCTCGCGAGCCTGCCTGATGAGGCTGCCTCTGAGGAAGCTTTTTGTCGTCTGCCCCGCGAGGCTTGGCCCCTCATGAGGGTCTTGAGCTTGAGCTGATGAAGATGGGCCGCGCTGGGCCCCCACTTGAGACATGCCGCAGGTAGGCAAGTCTGCGGACCCCCGTTCCCAAAACGCCGACATAGATCGCCCCATATCTAATAAAGTACGGTTACGGCATTTGGACACACCATTATGATGTGGTGTTCCAGGTGGCGTTAGTTGTGTAACAATTCCACATTGTTTTAAATGAAGGCCAAACTCGTAACTCAAATATTCACCTCCACGATTAGATCCACTTCACTCTGAAATTCTTTGAACTTTTCAAATGTTTCAGACTTGTGTTTCATCAAGAAGATATACCCATACCTACTCAAATCATTTGTGAAGGTCAGAAAATAATGATACCCGCCACGTGCTTCAGCACTCATTGGACCGCATACATCAGTATGTATTATTTACAATAAGTTATTAGCTCGCTCCATTGTTCCGAAGAACAAAGTTTTAGTCATCTTGCCCATGAGGCATGGTCTGCAAGTTTCAAATCATTCATAATCAAGTGATTCCAAAAGTCCATCTGGATGGAGTTTCTTCATGCGCTTTACACCAATATGACCTAAACGGTAGTTCCACAAGTATGTTGCACTACCATTATCAACTTTGCATCTTTTGGCAACAATATTATGAATATGTGTATTACTATGATTGAGATTTAGTAAACCATTCACATTGGGTGTATGACCATAGAAGGTTTTATTCATGTAAATAGAACAACAATTATTATCTAACTTAAATGAATAAACATATTGCAATAAACATGATCTAGTCATATTCATGCTCAACGCAAACACGAAATAACATTTATTTAGGCTCAACACTAATCCCGAAGGTAGAGGGAGTGCGCGATGGTGATCATATCAATCTTGGAAACAAACTACTAGAATCAAGATCTTTGCCGTCGGCTAGCTGACGGCAAAGAAGGTCCTTGCCATCAGCTTATAGAAAGCTGACGGCAAAGAAAAGCGGATGGCAAAGAGGGTGTTTGCCGTCCGCTAGCGGATGGCATAGAAGCTTTGGCGTCTTCTCGCTGAAGGCAAAGAGGGAGGGTGGCCCACTAGCGAGAACCACATAACGACCACTTTATTTGCCGTCCAGTAGTAGACGACAAAGAAAGTGGGCAACCTAACGTCCGTTAGCTAGGCTCTTTGCCGTCTGCTAGAGCTGTGACCTAACTAAAAAGAGGCCAGCGTGTGCCCCACCGCTCTCTCTGTCCGCTCTCTCTCTCTCCCTTGCCCGAGCCGCCGCCGCCCCTCACCCGCGCCGCCGCCGCCCCGCGCCGCCCCCATGCCCGAGTCGCCGCCGCCCTGTGCCACCCTCGTCGCTGGCCTCCCCACACCACCCCCATCGCCGGCCTCCCCGCACTGCCCCACCCCCGTCCCCAGTCGCCACCGCCCCGCGCCACCTCCATCACCGGCCGTCCGCCCCCCAGCCACCCCATGCCACTCCCGTTGCCGGCCGCCCCGTCCCTGTGCCCGAGCTGCCGCCGCCCGATGGCACCCCCGTCGCCGACCGCCCCGCCCCGCCCCTCCTTGTGGTGATTTTTTTCTATTTTTAGATTTAGTTTATGTTTGTTTAGTTTTGTTTAGTTTAGGTTAGTTTAGTTTAGGTTAATTTAGTTTAGGTTAATTTAGTTTATTTTAGGTTACATTTAGTTTATAGTTTAGCTTAGGTTTTTCTTGTTTTTTAAGAATAAACAAGAAAGATGAAAAAAAGAAGTAAAATAAGAAGAGAAAGAAAAATAAGAAGAGGAAGAAGAAGAAGATAAAAAAGAATAATAAGTAGAAGAAGAAGAAAAAAGTATAAGTAGAAGATGAAAAAAATATGAAAACCAGGGGGGAGCGGGTTAGGGGGTTCCTCGATGTCGATGGAACCCTAAATAGCAAGTATCGTTTGTGCGAGATACATGTGGCCGTCGGTGTCAAACACTACATCCACATCCCACTAGTGACACCGGCGTCCGGCCTCCCGCAGCAATAGTTCTCAGGATCGATGGCGGTCGAACACCTTTGCGAATTTGTCTTGCAGCCTCTGCGATAGCGATTAAAAGCCAAGTGTTGAAACTCGGAACACCCAAACTGACTCAAGTCATTTTGGTTGTTTGAAGTTTCAAAACTTGGCTGTAAATGTGTCCGCGTCACTCGTGGGATGTGGATCTAGTGTTCAACGCTGAGCGCCACATGTATCTCGCACGGATGATACTTGCTATTTAGGGTTCCATCGACGGCGAGGAACCCCCTACCCTGCTCGTCTTGTTGTAATTATTTAGTTAGGTTGACAGAAAAACCTAATTTTCTATGTTACTCATCTTTTGATTGAAATGTGCGGTTTTTTATCACTGCGAGGGTCTAGTGTCCGACGAGATCCGCCCGTGCGTCCGTGGGTGAGCACAAATGACATCTCCTCCTACCCCCTTCATTTGCTCTATTCCGGTCTACGTGCCGATGAAACTTGCTAGCTATAGGTGTATTCAATCATCAGTATGCGTGACCACTATGTGTCTCCCGTTCAAAAGGGTTACATCTATAAATATGCATGCATTTGCATATTTATCACCATGATTCTTTTGAATTGTCCAACGTTATCCATGGATAGCCCGAGTATGTGTAGATTGGGTTCATTTTCCCATATGCTCTACTTCGGATCCGATGCAAAATTCGTTAGTGCCTCCCTGTTGTTCTCCGGGTACACATCCTCTCTGCTTATTGCCGAGACGTGTATTAGGAGAACAGCGGGGAGGTGTTGCCGAAATTTTCTGTCGGATCTGGAGCAGAGCATGGGAAAACAAACCCAATCTACACATAGTCGGGTGGGATTAGGATCTATCTTTACCTATTAGCGTCTAGGTTGCATGGACGTAATAAAAGTGACAAACTCCATTAACTGGTGAATATATACATGCTGATATATATATATATATTAGATATGTGTCCAGTAGCTAGGCAAGATGAGTGATCGTGCGTGGATGTATGTCAGATTTTGGGTTTCGGCAAAACCCTTGAGGTTCGAACACTGGGATGCGCAGGAAGATCTCTCCTCCCTCTCATACTCCCCTCACCGTGATCTCGAGGCTCAGCGCGTCGAACTCGCAGAACAAAGGGACACAAGATTTATACTGGTTCGGGCAACCGATGTGGTGTAATACCCTACTCCAGTGTGGTGTGGTGGATTTCCTCTTGGGCTAAGGATGGACAGTTACAAGGGAAGGACAACCTCCTGAGGAGAGGTGCTTTTGTGCTGGGTGAGTTTGTGTGGTGGCCTTGGTGGAATGTATCCGGTCCAAGATGAGATTAGATTGCCTCCTACGGTGGTGGCTAATCCTATTTATAGAGGCCCTGGTCCTCTCCCAAAATATTAGGCGGGAAGGGATCCACAATGACCAGTTTGAAGGGAGACAACTAGTACAAGTTATCCTGACAAAAGGTGGTCTTCGCCTGCCAAAGGCTCTGGTGGTGACACCATCCTAGGCTCCATGGTGACCTCCGTCCTGCCGTCCTGCTGGTCTTGGTCTCGTTGCACCGATATGGAAACCTTTGCCTGATGCCTCGGGACTCCTCGTCTGCGCTTGCCTCTTTATCACCAAAGAGGAAATGAGGACACTGCGCGCTAGCGCCCGCCTGGTGCTCGCCTGGCCTTGGTCGTCATGGCTTGCGTCACGGGGACCTCACGAGGTGCCCCTTGCCTTGATCTCTCCGCCCCTCGTGAGCCAGCCTGGTGAGGCCGCCCCCGAGGAGGTCTTGCGTTATCCGCCTCGCGAGGGTCTTGAGTGTTTACTGGTGAAGATGGGCCATACGGGGCCGCTGGTGGAGCCACGTCGTGGGCTGCTGGTAGGCAAGTCTGGGGACCCCCATTCCCAGGACGTCAACAGTAGCCCCCGGGCCCAAGGCGCGCTCGGAATTGGCTTCGAGGCGAAGCCAAGGGGCTAGTGCAGAGCGCTGCATGGCCCAACAGCCTGGGGCCTCGGTTGACGTGTGGCGATTGATGGGACGTGGGCGTCTCTGCTTCCGCACGCTGCCTTGGCAACTGCCTGACTTGACCAGTCCCTGCTGCATGCAGAGTAAATTCCTCATTACCTATGATCGTGGGGATCACCGGTTGGCCTTCTCCACCTATAAATGAGGAGGGGGCGGAGCCCCCATCGCTCATCCCTTCCTGCTCCGCTCGCTTCTCCTCCCTTGCTTCATCGCTAGCAGTGACTCTCATGGCGCCGATACGGAGGTTCTCGACCGTAGAGAAAGCAAAAAACTCCTGCAACGAGCCCGGGCCGCTTCCGCCGAAGAAGAGGCTGGCCCACCGCCTCGACATAGTTATGAGGCCGGAGGTGCGAGGCCTTGGTGCGAGCGGCCACCTCCCTGGTATCCGCTGCTTCTGTATGCCCAAGCCAAGGGCTCCGGAGGGAGAGTCGGCGAGCGGCACCGCCCACGCCGTGGCCGTGGTCGACGCGCCATGGCGACGTGCACCATCGCCCCAGGAGCCCAGGCCGCAGACTCCTCGCGCGAGCTCATGATGTGGGTGGCGATGCCTCCGAGCACTTGGATTCGCTTTCCGCAGTTCTTCTATGCCGAGATGCCGCCGAGGGCCCCCCTCAAGCTTTGGCTGCAGCACACCGACTGCGACGCCCTGGCGACTGGAGTGGAGGTTGAAACCGTCTTCCCAGGCAGAATCTTCATGACCCATGGCTGGGGCGAGGTTAATCAAGTCTTCCGTGCGGAAGGCGCCCTTGCCATCCATTTCGAGTACCAAGGCGCCTCCACGATGTTCTTCAAGGTCTTCAATGAGGAAGGCCGCCGCTTGGAGTGTTGTCCTAAAGGGTGTCGTCAGGACGGCGCAGTGGCCAACGCCGAGCCTACTGCTAGCTTCGCCAGCAGCTCCTCCAGCAGTAGCGGCGGTTCCTGGTGGTCCAGTGATTCTCCCGAGCCTGATGAGACTCCAGAGACGAGCGAGACAGCTACATGCCCCCGATCTCTCGCCGCGCCCGGAGCAAGGCCGCAATGTCCGGCCATCGCCATCACTGATCTGGAACAGGTTGGCGCCGGCCTCTCGTGGCCCAGTATTGATGATGGCATCGGCCGTGCTAGCGCGTGTAGATATGGCTCCTAGAACTTCCTTCTTTTGTTCCCCGCGAGGAATGAAGATGGACCCCGTGGGGGCGTGTAAAGGGTCTGTAATGTCTTTTGCTGATATTATCCTCATTATGAAAATTTGCGAACGCATGTCCTGCCTCGGCCCAGTCTCCCCTTTCCAACCCCGCCGCAGCTCGGTGCTCTACGCTGACAGGTCCCAGTCCCCAGGCAGGCTGCAGCCGTCGCTGGTATGCGAGGTCGCGATGCCGCGGTCAAGGCTAGGAGGTGAGCGGCCCGAGGTCCAGTAAGAGCTCCTGAGGCGCGATGCTCAAGAGGTCCCATTTAGTGCGCAAGCAGCCTCCGGGAGGTAGGAAAGGGAGGCGACGTCGCCGTAGCAGGGATACGAGAGGTGGGAATCTTATGCTGTGGTGCTCGGTCCACCCGGGCGCGAAACTTATCCTGGCAGTCCAGAGTCGGTTCCTTGTGATGTGTCAGACTCGTGCATTGGCGGCCGTAGTGTAGCTAGGTTAGGCCTGTGCGAGCCTCCCCTCTTCTCCATGCTCTTCTATGTGCTCTGCGTCCTTAGGTCCAGGTCGCGATGCCGTGGTCAAGGCCGGGGGTGAGGACTAGAGAGCCAGTAAGAGCTCTTGAGTCGCGATGCTCAGGAGCCCCCCTTTTTAACGGGCAAGTGAATTGCATGGGAGAAGAGGGAGCCCGTGGTACCGCCTGCTATTGTCCTCAGGAGGTTCTTGCAAGTTAGCGCGAAGGTGGAATACAGGATGCAACCATGCTTGCCGGTCTGCCACTGGTCGTTCCGCAAGCAGGTGGAGGCACTGAGGGCCTAGTGAGGTGACGTGCATGGGATGTGCCGCAAGATAGAGCTCGACCGCTAAGATTTGTCAGCGTTGCAGGGACGGACCCGAGCACAAGCGTCGTGCCAGCACGAGTAGCCCCCATTGCGGGATGAGCAAGAGGCCGATGGGTAGCGCGGGTGGCCGCGATGGATAATATACAAGCAGGTGATAATCATGAAATGACTCAAGCAAGGAGGAAGGTTACCTCAGATAGATGCAATAACGATACATGCCACCGGGACAGACCCGAGCGGCTTGGGGATGATGCAGCCCGAGGGGCGCCCCCAGTAAGGTAAGATAAATATGCAAGAGGGTACACGCCGCAGGGACAGGCCCATGCGACCTGGGAATAATGCAGCCTGAGGAGCGCTCCCAGCTGAATGAACTTGGAGAATGTCACCTGGATTTGTTTTCAAAGGAGCGTTCGAGTAGCTGAAGGCACGCGCTGAAGAAGTCACTCCTCATGAGCCGCCAAGACCCTGAGCCTCGGGAGGCTCTGGGGGCTCATGTGGCTCCCTGGGGACCGTCTCCATCTCCGCAAGGGTTGTGTGATGCGTGGCCTCCTGGGTCGCCAGGACACTCCGTAGGTTGCGCTGGAAGGCGGCCGCCATGCTCGGCAGGCCGAACAACATGCGATCATAGCTGTGAGGTGGACCCTCGCACCGGCCAGCGCGCGTAGGCCAGAAGCACTCCTGAGACGCGGCCCGGTTGAGCCCTGGGATGTCGATGCAGACCCGCAGCCCGCCATCCTTGCTTGGATGGGGAGTTGCGCAAGGTGGGCGGCAGTCGCCGCACATGTCCCTTGCATCCTGCAGCTCCTAAGTGGTCTTGATGATGAACTCCTGAGCGCCGGGCGCTCCTCGCCCGGTGCCCTCCTGAGGGAAACATGTCGTGAAGCACGCCTCCACGTGGTGCGCGAGCATCTCCCTCGTGATGTTGGCTAGGTATGAGGCCCTCCAGAAGAGTGCCCCTGAGCCTTGCCCGAGGAGGGCGCCGGGCGTGCCTTCCTATGCAAGGGAGGGAGGCGCACCAGGCGCGGGCACCAATCCTGATGTGGCACCGCTAGAGGCGCCGCTCCCCTGAGGCCCTGTGCGGAGTACCTGCTTCTTCTTCTTGGGGGTGGCCTCAGGAGGGTACGCACCCTTGCTGCCAGGGTCTTCGATTGCTGCGGCCTGGAAGGCGTGCTCGAGGGAGCACACCGCATATCTTTCTTCGCAGGGGACTGTGATGATCCCGTCGCTTCCTGGCATCTTGAGGACATTGTAGCCGTGGTGGGTCACTGCCATGAACTTGGCCAATGCTGGGTACCCGGGGATGGCATTGTACGGTAGACAGATGTGAGCCATGTCAAAGTCGATGAGCTCGGTGCGGTAGTTGTCGCGCTGTCCGAAGGTGATAGGGAGGCGGACCTGCCCTATTGGGGTGGTGGAGCCGTCAGTAACTACTGAGAAGGGCTTGGTGGGCTGTAGATGATCATAGGGCACTTGAAGGCTGTCAAATGTCTCGACAAACAGGACACTGAGCCCCGCACCGCCGTCAATGAGGGTCTTGGTGACTTGGGCATTGCTGATGACAGGTGAACAGAGCACCGGGTGAACGCCGGCGGTCGTCGCACACTTGAGCTGGTCCGCCGAGCTGAAGGTGATTGCGTACTTGGACCACCTGAGCAGGCGTGTTGCCTCGAGCCTAGGAAGGGCTGCGTTCACCTCGCGAGCAAACTGCTCCTTGAAGATACGCTGAGATGCTAGGGCCTGAGCTCCACCCAAGATGCAAGCGATGGCACGCAGCTCCTGGAAGCCCCCAGCCCCCTCATCCTGATGGTGGTCCTCGTTCCTTCTTGGAGGTGACGGCACCAGAGGGAGGCCAGGATTGCCCTGAGGACGGTCCTCGCGAGGCTGGTCGCACCAGGCGCCCTCACAAGGCTGCTCCTGCCAGTGGTCCTCATGAGGCCGGTCGCGTCACTCTTGGCGGGGGCCGCGATCATCATAGCGTCCTCCGCCTCGTCCTCCTCCTCGGTCGTAGACCTGGTCATTGCACTCAGGGCGTCGACCGAAGCATCCATCTCGAATGGCCCTGAGCACTTGACAGTCATTGGTGTTGTGGATGCGTACGTTGTGGAAGGCGCAGAACGGTCGGCTGCTCTTGGACGACTCGGGGTGGTCCCTGCCGCGCTTCGTATCCGGCTCTACCGCGAGTACGGCCACTCCCTTGTGCTTCACGTCCTTGGCCTTGGCTTTCTTCTTCTCCAGGTCAGTAGCTGGGAGCTCGAGGAGGGAGAGACGCCCTTCCGCAGCTCTTGCGCCCTTGGTCGCTATGTTGAATAGCTCCAGACTCGTGCATAGCTCCTCGTGGATGGCGAGCTCCTCCTTCATCTTGATGTCGTGGACGCCATCGGAAAGTGCTAAGATGATGGCCTCGTCCGTCACCTTGGGGATCTTGAGACGAATGCTGTTGAAGTGTTGGATGTACTTCTGCAGGGTCTCCCATGGTTGTTGCTTGATGCGACGTAGGTCACCCGCGGCCGGAGGGCGGTCGCGAGTGCCCTAGAAGTTGTCGACGAAGCGGTGGCGCATCTGATCCCAGGAGGAGATTGATTATGTGGCTAGGTTCAGGAGCCATGAGCAGGCGCCATCCTTGAAAGACATGGGAAACCAGTTTGCCATGACCTTTTCGTCACCGTTGGCTGCCTCAATGCTCAGCTCGTAGAGCAGCAGGAACTTCACGGGGTCGGGGGTGCCGTCGTAGCATGGAGGCAGATCCGGCTTGAACTTGCCCGGCCAAACGACGATGTGCAGCTCAGGAGTGAAGGCGCGGCAGACCGTGGTGGCCATCGGGGCCCTCTGCAGGGGCGGACGCTGCCCTTGATGTCCGCGCACCGCCGCCGCAGTCGGCACGTGGTCTTGTCGCGGTGGTGCCGGGAGCATTGGAGCGTTTTCTTGCGGCCGGGGAACCTCTTGGCAGCTTCCTTCTTCGTGCGCAGGGACATGGCGTGGCGGATCACGCTGCGGGACCGTGTGTCTTGGAGCGAGGACACCGATTTGACGCGGAGGGGGCGGTGGCGCTCCGTGAGCTGCGCGTCTTGGTGCAAGGGCGCCGTCTGGATGCGGAGGCGCTCCGTGAGGTACATGTTGCCCGCGGCCGGAGGTGGGCGATGCAGCGAGAGGGATGGTGCTGGAGAGCCCCTAGCGGCGCTGACGAGCTCGGCAATGCGATTTAACTAGTCCTCATAGAGGTCGTCGACCGGGCAGTAGCACAGGAGCTCGCGTGCCATGAGCATTGCAGCCTATGCGTCCGTGGGGTGCACGGCGAGCGTGAGACGATGAGCCGGACGGAGTCAACGATGGGGTGGCGGTGCGGCCGTCCCGCCGCACGGAGGGGTGCAGTGATGACGCTTGCTGCTCATTTTCTGCTGGGCCAGTAGCGGCGTTGGGGACAGGAGATGGAGAACGACGGGGAGGCCCGCCGACAAGGGCTGTCTGAGCGACGCAGGCGGCGAGGGCGGCCCGACGCTCGGCGCGGGCTCGATGTGCGTCCGCCATGGATGCAGTGGAGCGGTGGAATGTGGATCAATGGAAGGAAAGCTTCAGCACACCCTTACCTGGCACGCCAAATGTCGGATTTCGGGTTCCGGGAAAACCCTTGAGGTTCGAACACTGGGTTGCGCATGGATATCTCTCCTCCCCCTCGTACTCTCCCTCACCGCGATCTCATGGCTCAGCGTGTTGAACTCGCAGAACAAAGGGACACAAGATATATACTGGTTCGGGCCACCGATGTGGTGTAATACCCTACTCCAGTGTGGTGTGGTGGATTGCCTCTTGGGCTGAGGATGGACAGTTACAAGGGAAGAACAGCCTCCTGAGGAGAGGTGCTCTTGTGCTGGATGAGTTTGTGTGGTGGCCTTGGTCGAATGGATCCGGTCCAAGATGAGATTAGATTGCCTCCTACGGTGGTCGCTAGTCCTATTCATAGAGGCCCTGGTCCTCTCCCCAAATATTAGGCGGGAAGGGATCCCACAACGGCCAATTTGAAGGGAGACAACTAGTATAAGTTATCCTGACAAAAGGTGGTCTTCGCCTGCCAAAGGCTCTGGTAGTGACGCCGTCCTGGGCTCCATGGTGACCTCCATCCTGCCGTCCTGCTGGTCTTGGTCTCGTTGCACCGATATGTAAACCTTTGCCTAATACCTCGGGACTCCTCGTCTGCGCTGGCCTCTTTATCACCAAAGAGGAAATGAGGACACTGGGCGCGCTGGCACCCACCCGGTGCCCTCCTGGCCTTGGTCGTCATGGCTTGCGTCATAGGGACCTCGCAAGGTGCCCCTTGCCTTGATCTCTCCACCCCTCGTGAGCCAGTCTGCAGAGGCCGCCGACGAGGAGGTCTTGCATCGTCCGCCTCGCGAGGGTCTTGAGTGTTTGCTGGTGAAGATGGGACGTACGGGGCCACTGGCGGAGCCACATTATGGTCCGCAGGCAGGCAAGTCTGGAGACCCCTTCCCAGGACGCTGTCGGATTTCGGGTTCCGGCAGACCCTTGAGGTTCGAACACTGGGGTGCCCACGGAGATTTCGCTTCCTACCTACCTGCACCCCTCCGCCTCGCTAAGATCTTAGCTACGGAAAGAACAACACAAGAGACACAGGGTTTATACTGGTTCGGGCCACCGTTGTGGTGTAATACCCTACTCCAGTGTGTGGCGTGGTGGATTGCCTCTTGGGCTGATGATGATGAATGATACAAGGAAGAACAGCCTCGCGAGGGTCTGTCCTTGGCTGGGGCGATGAACTGCTGGGAGGAGTTTAGCCACCCTTCTCTCTCTCTTCTCTGATCGAATCCCTCCAATCGAACCCCTCTTCTCTGAACCTCTCCTCTTTTCTTCTTAACCTCTCCTCTTTCTTTCCCTCTCCCTTTTTTGTGGGCGGCTGGTGCTATTTATAGAGGCCCTGGTCCTCTTCCCAAATATCGAGCGGGAAGGGAGCCAACAATGGCGGGCTAATTTTAAGGGGGACAGCTAGTCCTAGCTACCCTGACAAAAGTAGTCTTCGCCTGCACAAAGCTCTAGTGGTGACGCCGTCCTGGGCTCCACGATGACCTCCGTCTTGCAGTCCTCCTGGTCTTGGTCTTGTTGCACCAAAATGGCAACCTTTGCCTGATGCCTCGGTACTCCGCGGTTGCGCTTGCCCCCTTTGCACCAAAGAGGAAAGGAGGACACTGCGCGGGCTGGCACCCGCCTGGCGCCCTTGGTCGTCATGGCTTGCGTCACGGGCACCTCGTGAGGTACCCCGCCTTGATCTTTCCGCCTCCTCGCGAGCCAGCCTGATGAGGCTGTGCCTGAGGAAGCTCCGTGTCATCCGCCCCGCGAGGCTTGGCCCCTCGCGAGGGTCTTGGGTCTGTGTTGATGAAGATGGGCCATGCTAGGCCCCCTTTTGAGCCACGCCGCAGGCCGCAAGAAGGCAAGTCTGGGGACCCCCATTCCCAGAACGCCAACAGACGCCGACAATGTACACTGATCACACTAGTTAGAAAGACATGACAATTGAATGGTTAACAAAAACCAAGGGGTTTCTGAGAGCCAGATTTGCAAATGGCCAGAGGACAACATGGTGCCCCTGTGCCGGGTGCAACAATTGGCACAAGAGGACATAGGATGAAATGGGCAAACACCTGCAGAAGAGGGGTTTTACGCCAGATTATACGGTGTGGACATTTCATGGCGAGTCTGCCCAACGTGCTAGAGCTGAGGTGCTTCGTCGTCGCACCGACGAGCATGGTAGCGGGATGCAAGACATGGTGCAAGACTTTGATGATGCTCGGGACTCGGACGATGAGATGGAGGAATCTGCAAAGGCCTTCAATGAAATGTTGGAGTCTTCAAAACATCCTCTCCATGAGCACACTGAGCTTTGTCAGTTGGATGCCATCTCACAAATAATGGCTCTGAAGGCTCAATTCAACTTGGGCAGAGAATTCTATGATGCAATGATGACAATATTTGGACGTTTTCTACCCAAAGGCCATGTACTACCTGCAAACCTGTACCAGTCAGACAAAATCATCCGGGCTCTTAAGATTCCCTATGAGAAGATACATGCATGTGAGAAAGGATGTGCCTTATTTAGGCTTCAGTATGCGTACTTGAACTATTGTCCCATTTGCAAGTCATCCATGTATGTTCTGGTAGACAACGGTATGGGTGAGAAGACGCAGACCAAAATCCCCGCTAATGTTCTTCGCTATATGCCAATTGTACCAAGACTTCAACGTCTTTTCATGGTTGAAGCGACGGCCAGAGAGATGACATGGCACAAAACGGGCAAAAGAACCCAACTAGATGCAGATGGGAAGCTGATGATGGTGCACACATTGGACGGTGAAGCATGGAAGTGCTTCGATGCATTACATGATGGAAAAGCGGCAGATCCGAGGCATCCTCGAGTCGGCATCATAATGGATGGCCTCAGTGTGTTTGCTCTGACGGCAGCCCAATACAGTTGTTGGCCTGTATTTGTCTTTCCACTCAATCTCCCCCCGAACAAGTTATGTAAAGAAAGAAGATTTTCCTGACGTTGATAATTCCAGGGCCCAACTATCTGGGGAAGAATATGAATGTGTACATGCGGCCGCTGAAGGACGAATTGCAAGAAGCCTAGGATAATGGGTTCAAGACATACAACGCCTTTAGCAAACAGAACTTGATAATGTGTGTCTGGTACATGTACTCGACGCATGACTTGTCGGTGTATGCGCTATTCGTTGGCTGGTGTGTGCATGGAAGGTTCCCGTGCCCCACATGCAAGGGAGCTCTTGAGTTTCGTTGGCGTCAGGCCGGTCGCAAGTTTTCTTGCTTTGACGTGCATAGACAGTTCCTGGATCCTCGCCATAAGTTCAAGAAAGACAAGAAGAACTTCATCAAAGGTAGAGTTGTCGAAAACTGCACCACCTGCGTTGACAGGCCAAGAGACCCTGGATCAGTTAAATGCTCTTGAGCCAGGTCCAGAGCATCCAGGGTATTTCAACAGGTATAATTCAAAACACACTTGGACTCACAAGACATGCTTGTGGGATCTGCCTTACTTCAAAGACCTCCTTTGCCCACACAGCATCGACGTGATGCACACTGAAAAGAATATCGCCGGGGTACTTTTTGGTACATTGTTCGGCATAGTCGGGAAGTCAAAGGATAATACTAATGCTAGAGTCGATCTAGAGGCGCTATGTGATAGACCGTTACAGAACATGAAAGAACCAAAAGGAAAGAAGAACTAGACAAAGCCAAAGGCATGGTTCAATCTTGGAAGGCTAGCTATGAGGGAAACTATCTTGTGGGTGCAACAGTAGTTGATGTTCCCTGATGGGTATGCAGCGAATCTAAATAGGGGAGCGAGTCTTGATAAATTGAAGATATTTGGTCTCAAGAGTCATGATTCGCACATATGGATCGAGCAGGTAATGTCGGTGATGTTGCGTGGCTTCATCCCTGAGGATGAATGGCTAGTACTGGCAGAGCTGAGCCATTTCTTCAGTGCTCTTTGTGTGAAAGAACTATCGCCTGGCCTGCTAGAAGAAATGGAAGAGTTGGCGCCGGAGTTGATCAGCAAGTTAGAGAAGATCTTTCCGTCGGGCTTGTTTAATCCGATGCAGCACTTGATTTTGCATCTCCCAACCGAGGCAAGATTGGGGGGGCGTGCAAAATCATTGGTGCTACACAACTAAGAGGATGCAGAAGAAGCTACGAGAAAAATGTAAAAATAAACGTAGAATTGAAGCATCGATGGCTGAGGCATTCATTACTGAGGAGGCGGCAAACTTCGTGACAGCACACTACGAAGCCAAAAATCGTCATTTGCATAATCCGATGCCTCGGTGTTGGGGAAATGACTATTATATATGACCCGCCTAGGAGGGGTTGGGTCAACCACAATGGCGGTTCATCCAAATGAAGCCCAAGAGTATACAAGATGGTGGTTCACAGTTAGGCTTGTAAGAGGCCCAAGCCCAAATGCGGGTTAAGGCCCATAAGTATAAACAGCCATGTATGTGTAGACTTGTATTGTAAGGCATGTAAGATACGTCACTGAGCCGGACACGTTGTATGAGTTGGCCGGGACTCTGTAGGCCGCAGGGCGTCAACCCATGTATATAAGGGGACGACCTGGTGGCGGCTTAGGGAAAGAAACATTAGACCGAGAGCCAGGCAAAGCGTGTTTACTCCTTGGTAACCGAAACCCTAGCAATACCACCTCAAACTGGAGTAGGCCTTTACCTTCACCGTAAGGGGCCGAACCAGTATAACTCTCTGTGTCCTTTGTCCCGTTTAACCCCTTTAAGCTAATCTCGTCGTAAGGGCTCCACAACTACATCCTTCCATGAGGACATCTGCCGTGACACTTCCACGATAGTTGGCGCCCACCGTGGGGCCAGTGCATGGTGGTTCTGAGTTCTTAAAGGGCAGCTTCGAAGGGCTCAAGGGATACGCTGTAGGCCCGATGACCAAGAGTCGTCGCGGCAAGCTCTACATCGATGATGCAGGCTGGGGCCCTGAGGCCGGCTCAATTGAGTATGGGTACCGGGTCCCCTTTGGCGGAATCCACATCTTCATCGACAAGATTGGCGAGCCGGGCCCTGAGCCGGACATCTGCACCGACATCATCGAGACGGCGCAGTGAGCACGACCCGCCCGGGCTCAGCCTGCCGTAAGGCATGTCTTCATTGGGTTCACCCATGGGGCTGAGTTGGAAGGCTCTGTCTCTAGCGGTGAGACGGAAATCTACTATGAGGATGAGTCAACATGCGAGACCAATTCAATGTATCAACTGCAAGATGGATGGCTTGGGGGCTATTCTGACGGTGACAGTATTCCAGACCCCATGAGCCACCAAACAGAGTGGCGATCATCATGGCAGGCATCCAGCCGGTTCTCAGCTCGATAGCCACTGTGGCTATAACATCTAGTGTGGCAACAATGGCAACTGCAGGTGCTGGCGGGTCAGCCCGCCCGACGGCTCAGGTTTTAGCATGTCTATTGGATGCTCTGGTGAGTCTGATGGAGGTTGAGGTAACCCCAGACAACCAGGAGCAGCACAAAGTAGAGATAGCCAAGTTGCGTGATGAGATAGCATAGGCTAAAGCTGACTTAGTGACAGAAAACGCCAGGATGGCTGCAGAGCATGCCGTTTTGGAAGCCCAAGCACAGCAGATTCAGGCAGATTCATATCGGCTCATTGTAGATCAAAACGCTTCACACGAGGTCTTGAGGAGAAAGCACTGGAGTCATTTTCCCTTAGTCTATGAGTCCAGGGACCTCTTCAACACCCCTGGAGTAGGGGCTAGTAACCCGCTAGTGGTGAATCGGATGGTTGACCCGGCAGGCCAACTACATATGAA
The DNA here is from genome assembly GCF_003073215.2 of Triticum urartu. NCBI lineage: Eukaryota > Viridiplantae > Streptophyta > Magnoliopsida > Poales > Poaceae > Triticum > Triticum urartu. Next base: position 395,425,137 of record NC_053026.1, on the reverse strand, counting down.
CAACACTCCGCCTCACCGTGTGGTGACACCACCAGGTCATTACTCCACCCCTCTGGACAACATGATTGCTGCAGCTACACGATTGGCGGCTCTGCCCGTCGAGGGTGAAACTCCAGCGGCAGTTGAAACCCGAAGGGCCAGGGAGCTTCTACAAATAGCTTTGGTACAACAGCGGGCTTATTCTTATAGTCGTGACCGACTTCATGCGACTCCTCGCCCGAGACGGAGCTACAGCAGGCACATTGACTCGCCAGCGGTCTCAAGTACTGAACAACACCGTAACCAACCTCTCAAGCATGACCCGACGTGCAATGGAGTCAGTGCACAAAATTTGGTGGACCAGGCCAGAACACGTCGGGAGGCTGAGTTGGTGGCTCAATTGGCGGCTCATCAGCACGCGCCGGTTTACCCGACAGCTTCAATTGAGGCAGGTGTGACTTCCAAGGCTTTCGGTGTGTTGTGTCTAAAGGCAGCTATACGAAACAAGCGTCTGCCCAAGGACTTCAAAGGCCTTCGTAAGGTGCTTAATTATACAGCCGATCAACCCCCTGAGGCGTGGGTGGATAGTTATGAGATGGCCATGGAGATGCTGGATGTTAGTGAAGCGGCTTACGCCAAGTACTTCACCATGATGTTAGAAGGTACGGCTCGTACCTGGTTGAAGGGATTGCAGGCTAATTCCATCGGGTCATGGGCGGAGCTGAAGGCACGGTTTATCCAGAATTTTAAAGATACGTGCAAGCAGCCTATGTCGATTGTGGATTTAGTTTCATGTGTGCAGGCCGAGGGCGAGTCAACGACCAGCTGGGTGCGCTGGGTCTCGACCATCATACATTCTTCAGATAATATCAACGTCGGCTCAGCGGTTCTGATGTTGGAGAAAAATTGCCGGTTCATTCCACTCAAGCAGAAAATCTTGGACGGCTCAAGCGTCATTGCAATGACATGGGGGAGTTAATGGCGGATCTTGTAAAATATGCCGACTCTGTTGGTACCAAGGACCCCGATTCTGAGGATGAAAGATCGGGAAAGGGAAAGAAGAGCAACGGCGTGAAGGGATAGCAATACAATTCTACCAATCACGGTGGTAACGGTAAGCGCAAAGCTGATGATTTTGTGGCTAACACCGATGCGCGCAATTATAACCAGCATCGTAAGGGACAGACGGCTCCGGGGACAGGATTTGATCTTGAGGCAATGTTAAATTAGCCGTGTCCAAAGCACGGAATGGATCGAAAGCCAACTACTCATTCGTGGAAAGATTGCAGCGTAATGAGAAGCTTGAGGGAGTCCATCCAGCGCCATCATGGCCCGAACGGCGGATCAGGATCCGGTTCTCATGGTCTGGGTCATGGAGGCGGTGGTTCAAGTTCCGAGTTTCAAGGTCATGGTAACCAGGGTGGCTACAATCAGCAGAGTAATCAGGGGAGTCAACAGCAGCAACAGTATGGTTATCAAACCAACCCAAAGTAGTTAAATAGTGGGCAGTATCATGTCTTCACCACTAGCTTATGTAAGCGGGACCAGAAGCTTCATAAGAGGGCCCTGAACGCGATTGAGCCGGCAGTGCCACGTTATTTGCGGTGGTCAGAGCAGCCTATTGTTTGGAGTCGTGAGTATCATCCGCCTCGAGTTGATAATCCGGGTCACCTGGCTCTGGTAGTGGAACCTTAGGTTGGGGGTTATAAGTTTACTAAGGTGCTCATGGATGGAGGTAGCAGCATTAACATACTTTATTATAAGACCTTCCGTCACATGGGACTGATAGATAAGAATCTTAAATCGTCAAACACTGTCTCCCATGGTGTCGTCCCGGGTAAGTCAGCCTACCCAGTGGGGAAGATATCATTAGAAGTGACCTTTGGAGATGAGCACGATTCCAGGTCTGAGACGTTAACCTTTGAGGTGGTCAAGATCAAAAGCCTTTATCATGCTCTATTTGGGCGGCCGGCTTATGCTAAGTTCATGGCGAGGCCCTGTTATGTCTACTTGCAGCTTAAAATGCCGGGTTATAAGGGCACCATCACAGCGCATGGGAGTTGCAAGGTGACCTTGGAATGTGAGGAAGGTGATGTGGCTTATGCTGAATCAGTTTGTGCAACGGAGAAGCTAAAATTTTACAAGAACAATGCTGACCCAGCATACATGACGTCTTTGAAGAAACCGACCACAGAGCATGATCCTTAGTTAAAATTTAAGTTGGTGGATGATACTACGATGCTTGATTTCGTCCCTAGCGACTCATCTAAGTAGTTCAACATCAACCCTAATCTGGATCCGAAGTAGGAAAGCACGCTCATCGAGTTCATCCGTGAGAACTGGGACATTTTTGCATGGAAGCCTTCAGACATGCCGGGTGTACCGAGGGAACTCGCTGAGCACACTCTTAATATTGATCCGAAGTTTAAACCGGTCAAGCAATTTCTTCGTCGGTTTAATGAGGAGAGGCAGAAGGCCGTTGGTGAGGAAGTGGCCCGGCTTTTGGCGCCTGGGTTTATCATTGAAGTTTTTCATCCTGAGTGGTTGGCTAATCCGGTGCTGGTACTAAAACAGAACGGCACTTGGCGAATGTGTGTGGATTACACGGACTTAAACAAAGCTTGTCCGGCTGATCCGTTTGCTCTCCCTCGTATTGATCAAAGCATTGATGCTATGGTAGGTTGTGAGCATTTGAGTTTTTTGGATGCTTATTCTGGTTATCATCAGATCAAGATGGCAGTTACAGTTAAGGACCAGGAGAAGACAACCTCCATTACTCCGTTTGGAGCCTTCTGCTATGTGTCTATGCCTTTTGGGCTCAAGAGTGCCCAGGCGACTTATCAGCGATGTGTACAAAATTGCCTTCACAATCAGATTGGGCGTAACGTTCATGCTTATGTAGATGACATTGTGGTGAAGTCAAGAGAGAAGGAGACCCAGATTGATGATTTGAAGGAGACGTTTGACAATCTCCGGGTCTACAAGATGATGCTCAACCCGGCTAAGTGTGTCTTTGGTGTGCCCGCAGGCAAGCTCTTGGGTTTCCTAGTTTCTAACAGAGGCATTGAAGCTAACCCGGAGAAGATCAAAGCCATTACTTCATTGGCTAAGCCGGCGTGTATTAATGATGTTCTACGTCTGGCGGGTCGTATTGCGGCTCTGAGCCGGTTCATAAGCCGGCTGGGTGAGAAGGTTATTTCTCTTTATCAGATGATGAAGAAGACAGATCACTTTGTTTGGAGTGATGCTGCTAATCAAGCGTTTGAGGATCTGAAGAAACAGCTGGCTGAGCCGCCCGTGCTTGCTGCCCCTGTTGATAAAGAGCCTCTGTTGTTATATGTGGCTGCTAATAGCCGGGCTGTCAGTGTAGCCATCGTGGTGGAAAGAAAGGAGGCAGGCAAGGAGTACCCGGTCCAATGGCCGGTTTATTACATCAGTGAGGTGCTTATCGAGTCCATACAGAGGTACCCACACTGGCAGAAGCTTGTGTATGGGGTTTTCATGGCAAGACGGAAGCTTAAGCAGTATTTTCAGGGTCATCCCATCACTGTGGTTAGTTATGCTCCTTTAGGAGATATCATCCAAAATAGGGAAGCCACAGGCCAGGTTGCTAAATGGGCCATTGAGCTTGGTCTTCACGGTTTAAAGTATGTACCACGCACGGCCATCAAGTCCCAAGCACTTGTGGATTTCATCAATGATTGGACAGAGTTCCAGGCACCTAAGGAAAAGCCAGACATCACATATTGGACTATTCACTCTGATGGATCCAGACAACTGGAGGGCTCGGGGGCTGGAGTTGTTTTGACTTCCCCACGGGGTGACAAGTTTTCTTCTGTTCTCCGGCTAATATTCCCTTGTACTAACAATGCAGCTGAGTATGAGGCCTTGCTCCATGGTCTTCGGATGGGTAAGGAGATGAACTTAAGCCGAGTGAGGTGCTTTGGTGATTCAGATCTGGTGGCTCAGCAAGTTTCTGGTACTTGGGATTCTAAGGACCCAGTTATGGCGGCTTATCGACGAGAGGTTGATGCCATTGCAGGTCATTTCAAGGGTTACCAAGTTGAGCATATTGACCAAAGAAAGAATGAGGCGGCTTACAATTTAAGCCGGCTAGGGTCACAGCGTAAACCGGTGCCACCTAACATGTTCTTGGATGTTTTAATCAACCCTTCAGTTAAATTACCTACGGAGGAAGACCTCGCTATGCCTGACCCAGAAGCACAATGGGTGGCGGCTCTTCACGCTATTCCTGATTGGACGGTTCTGTATTTGGCTTACATGACCCGAGGTGAGTTGCCAGAGGATGAGGTCTTTGCCAGACAGATAACTCGACGGTCTAAGTCAATGACGATTCTCAATGGGGAGTTGCACCATCGCAGTGTCACAGGGGCGTTTCAACGTTGCGTCTATCCTAAAGAAGGTTGTGAGATTTTACGAGAAATCCAAGAAGGAGATTGTGGTCATCATGCCGGCTCTTAATCTCTTGTAGCCAAGGCTTTCCGTCATGGGTTCTATTGGTTGACGGCTGCTACCTCTTGAGCACTGCGTTGGTTTTCCCCGAAGAGGAAGGGATGCAGCAAAGTAGCGTAAGTATTTCCCTCAGTTTTTGAGAACCAAGGTATCAATCCAGTAGGAGGCTACGCGCGAGTCCCTCGTACCTGCACAAAACAAATAAATCCTCGCAACCAACGCGAATAGGGGTTGTCAATCCCTACACGGCCACTTACGAGAGTGAGGTCTGATAGATATGATAAGATAATATTTTTGGTATTTTTGTGATAAAGATGCAAAGTAAAATAAAGGCAAAGTAAAAAAGCAAAGGAAATAACTAAGTAGTAGGAGATTAATATGATGAAGATAGACCCGGGGGCCATAGGTTTCACTAGTGGCTTCTCTCGAGAGCATAAGTATTCTACGGTGGGTGAACAAATTATTGTTGAGCAATTGACATAATTGAGCATAGTTATGAGAATATTTAGGTATGATCATGTATATAGGAATCACGTCCGAGACAAGTAGACCGACTTCTGCCTGCATCTACTACTGTTACTCCACTCATCGATCGCTATCCAGCATGCATCTAGAATATTAAGTTAAAAACAGAGTAATGCCTTAATCAAGATGACATGATGTAGAGGGATAGACTCATGCAATATGATGAAAACCCCATCTTGTTATCCTCGATGGCAACAATACAATACGTGCCTTGCTGCCCCTACAGTCACTAGGAAAGGACACCGCAAGATTGAATCCAAAGCTAAGCACTTCTCCCATTGCAAGAAAGATCAATCTAGTAGGCCAAACCAAACTGATAATTCAAAGAGACTTGCAAAGATAACCAATCATACATAAAAGAATTCAGAGAAGATTCAAATATTGTTCATAGATAGACTTGATCATAAGCCCACAATTCATCGGTCTCAACAAACACACCGCAAAAAGAAGATTACATCGAATAGTTCTCCACAAGAGAGGGGGAGAACATTGTATTGAGATCCAAAAAGAGAGAAGAAGCCATCTAGCTAATAACTATGGACCCGTAGGTCTGAGGTAAACTACTCACACTTCATCGGAGGGGCTATGGTGTTGATGTAGAAGCCCTCTGTGATCGATGCCCCCTCCGGCGGAGCTCCGGAACAGGCCCCAAGATGGGATCTCATGGATACAGAAAGTTGCGGCAGTGGAATTAGGTTTTTGGCTCTATATCTGATCGTTTGGGGCTACATAGGTATATATAGGAGGAAGGAGTACGTCGGTGGACAACAGGGTCCCACGAGGGTGGAGGGTGCGCTTGGGGGGGGGGGGGTAGGCGCGCCCCCTACCTCGTGGCCTCCTCTTTTGTGTCTTGACGTAGGGTCCAAGTCTCCTGGGTCTAGTTCGTTGAGAAAATCACGTTCCCGAAGGTTTCATTCCGTTTGGACTTCGTTTGATATTCCTTTTCTTCGAAACCCTAAAACAGGAAAAAAACAGCAATTCTGGGCTGGGCCTCCGGTTAATTGGTTAGTCCCAAAAATAATATAAAAGTGGATAATAAAGCCCAATAATGTCCAAAACAGTAGATAATATAGCATGGAGCAATCAAAAATTATAGATACGTTGGAGACGTATGAACGGCTCACGATGATGCTGAGGATTTAGTGAGCAGATGTGACGGATATTGGAAATTTTCACGACGAGCTCATGTGCCGGCTCAAGAATTGAGGATGATTCCAATTACTTGGCCGTTTGCTACTTGGCAGATTGATATGGTTGGGCCTTTTAATAGGTCCAAGGATAAGAAGACTCACCTCTTGGTGGCGGTGGATAAGTTTACTTAGTGGGTCGAAGCAGAGCCGGTTAGTAAGTCTGATGCGGCAACGGCAGTTCAATTCATGAAGAAAGTGATCTTCCGTTTTGGCTTTCCACACAGCATCATAACAGATAATTGCACTAATCTTTCTAAAGGTGCTATGGAAGAATTTTGTCAGCGGGGGCACATCTGGCTTGATGTTTCCTCTGTGGCTCACCCTCAATCCAATGGACAGGCAGAATGAGCAAATCAGGAGATTCTACGAGGTATCAATCCCCGCCTTATGGTTCCTTTGCAGAGAACATCGGGTTGTTGGGTGGAGGATTTGCCGTCAGTTTTATGGAGCATCAACACAACCCCCAACAGGTCTACGGATTACACACCTTTGTTCATGGTTTATGGGGCAGAAGCGGTTCTCCCTAGTGATATCCGTCACGACTCACCTCGAGTGGCGGCTTATGTTGAAGCTGACAATGAAAGGGCGCGTCAAGATGCACTTGACCTATTGGATGAAGAGTGTGATCTTGCAGCGGCTCGTTCGGCGATTTACCAGTAAGATCTACGGCGTTATCACACCCGCCGGGTTAAAACCAGAACCTTTCAAGAAGGCGACTTAGTGCTCTGGCTCATCCAAGATCAGACAGATATGCATAACTTATCACGACCCTGGGAAGGAACTTTTGTGGTCAGCAAGAATCTGCATAATGGGTCATACTACCTTATCAGCGTTCGAGACAACAAGGACTCACGCACATCGGAGGAGGAGACCTGTCGGCCGTGGAACATCGCTCATCTTCGCCCCTACTATACTTGAGCCTCCTGCTCTCATGATGTACATAGTTATCGGATGTATATATTATAAGCAGTATAATAAAGCCGACATCCCTGACTATTCAAGGCCTCTGTCGCTTCACTTCTTCGAAGCTGAGTGTTTATCATCATTTAAGAGGCTCAACGCCCACAACCTCAGGGACCAAAGAGAGTTGGATGCACAGCACAGCTCAAACATAGGTCCCTGAAGATCATTGGGGGCTTCCTGCTCATCGAGCATAGCTATCGGTACCATCTTGATCAGCGCAATGCCAAAACCTACATGGTCATTTGGGGGCTTCCTGCTCATCGAGCATAGCTGTCGGTACCCTCTTGATCGGCGCAATGCCAAAACTCATAAGGTCACTTGGGGGCTTCCTGTTCAAACATAGGTATATAAACCAAAGATAACATAGATGTCGGTACCCTCTTGATCGGCTCAAATGACACACTTGTAAGTATGTCACTTTTGGGGGCTTCCTGCTCAAACATAGGCATATTCGACCAAAGAGAGCATAGCGTTACTACCGTCTTGACCAAGTTTGTTCAAACATATGTGTATTCAACCAAAGAGAACAAACTCTGACCGGGTCATCCTACCTGTACACCAGCTGCTTCAACTCCATCAGGTCATCCTGATTGACCCTTCGAACTCTTAATGATCAGTCTTTACGGTGTATTCGACCAAGATATGAGCTCGATTAAGGTTCAAACGGCGGCTTGTCATGCGAGAGCACGGTTTACAGATAGTCAGGATGGATCCAGGCTTCATAAGCCGTCTTCCTTGGAACTTGGATAAATTGGCCCATGATACTGTTACTCTGGCCCTGCGTACTCCTGATAAGTCTTTGAGCAAGACTAGACTTATTCCAGGGTTCAAATGTCGATTGGGCACACTGTGAGTCAGGATCACGGCAGCACGAACAATCCAGTGGCTCAGGCTAGTTTCATTGAAAAAGATACTTTGGCTTGGCAGCCCACAAAAACCTTGAATCTCTTTTGATTTCTTATTTGTGTTTGGCTTTTTCGTTGTTTTCTGGTTTTTGTAAGTCGGGCCCAGCTGCCCCGTTTATGGCTCATATTTGAAGCATACTTTGGGTTTATACAACCCGTCAGGAGGACAGACTCTAAATTGCCAAAGGGTGATGAATCCTATGGTTGCAGGTATAAACTCTATTACCTCTCAATTGCCCGAAGCTGATAAGCCGTCAGTTTAAGTATATACTACAGGTATGTCGTTTTACTTAGCAGTTGTCAGACCGGCTCTGGTTATGGACTATTCGTCCCCAGCGGCTTTAATTGGGTATCATGACCCGCCTGGCGGTAAGCCGCCAGGCCCTTGTGTTTTCTTTGTGTGCAGGATAATAATAATTCAAATATGCATAAATCAAAGGCTATCATACCCAGAATGATTTTTTAAACTAGTGGATCAACAGTATTACGCACAACAGAAACGTGCATGATGGCACGACAAAGACAAGTTTTAACTACCCTATTACATGGCTCCATGAGCCAAAAGGAGATCAAGTGTTTTTCCAAAGATTAAGTCTATAAATCGCCCAATGGTTTAATCTTGTTGACCTTGCTGATGGGAGTCCTCTGGTTCATCCCTTTCTGGTTCTTCCTCCTCCGCCGTCTGGAAGTTTGGTTTGGACCAATCAAAGCCACACAAGGCGAAGAATTCAGCTTCGTCGTCAATCAAATTGGATGGGTCAATTTCAGGAGCGAAAGTGTGCTTATGAATCGGCGGGATTAAGTCCTTCACTTTGTACGCAGGCGTATGCATCTTTTGATTCTCTGCGTCAAAAGCCGACTGATACTTAGAGAGGTTGGTTTCTTCGGCAATGATTATCGCATGAGGAAGGATTACTTTAACACAAGCCGTGAAGTCCCATTGATCAAAAGAAGTATCGTCCTCCTTCAGACTTGGATATCCGCTAGCTACATCAGCCGGGTCTAACTCCGGTACCCACGCCTTAGCACGACTCAAGGCCATCACGGCACCGACTCTCGCACACGACCGCTTTATCTCTTGAATCCTGGTGGGCAAGATTGATAATTTATTCAGCACACCGCTTAAAAGATTGGGTCCTTGATTAGCCGGGGAGACGGTAGCCAATATGTGTTGAGCTCTAGTATACAATTGCTCGATAAGAGTATAGACCGCCTTGAGCTTCACAAGTGTGTCTTGGCTAAGGTTACTGCTCCGGGGACCTGAGTAAGTTACAGATTGGTTAAACGGTGGCTTACATTATTGCGACAAGTACTCACTTTGGATGAATAACAAGGCAACTCACCGAAGATAGCAGAAATCATCTGAGATACATGGTGTTTTAAGCCAGAGAGCTCAGTGGTCACCTCCTGAAGAGTTGCTTCTGCTTTCTCGGCCCGTTGTGTTAAAGCAGTCTTTTCTTCAAGCCAAGTCTTTTTCTCCACCTTAAAGCTAGTCTTCAACTTTTTCGACTCAGCCACACTAAACTGGAATTTCGACTCAGCTTTCCGGGTCTCATTTTCTTGAGCCACTAGCCGGGTCTTGGCATCATTCAGTTGATATTCCAGTTCAGCAGTAGTAGCCTGCGTGCAGCACATATTTATCAAACATATTTTATGGCGGATTACAACAATATAAGTCCCAATTTCTTTGCAAGCAATAACACTTGGCATTTGGGGGCTAATGTCTGTCAAAACAATTTTTCAAAGAAACCACTCTTATAAATCAAGTCCCAAGCACTTTGCAAGCAACACTACTTGGCACTTGGGGGCTAATGCATATTGCGTGTATCTTTGTTATAATGAGCCGGATGTGCTGTAAACAGTCTCAGCCAACTCATGGGGGCTATGCAGTTAAGCTCTATTTTCTTACACAGTGATAAATAGGAGCGACTCATTCATACTGATTAAACCGGCCCTTGGGGACTACGAATGCAAAATTACGCTATTTCAGCCTCCGGTTTAAATTTAAATCGGTTATGATTCTTCTAAGTCTATAGATTATTCATTCTTATCATAATCAGAAGACTTGGGGGCTAGCAGCATATGCATAACTTATGTAAGCCGGATGTCATACCTCATATTATTGGTGCATCTATTTCACCATGTCAATCTCAAGGTCGCGACTAGAACGAACTTGGTTAACATAACCAGAGAATACTTCATTGACGGATAGTTGAGAATAATCAGCGATGTCAAGTTTCAATCTCTGCTTCTCAATGACTTCATCCTTCGCGGAGTGTTTGGCCAAGCTAGTTGGACGTCCCGGTTCTTGGAAGCCGGTGCCAGTAATCATAACGTCTTCACCATGTTCTTCTGGCGGCTTAAGTGGGTTGGATGACTCGGTGGGTGCAGGATTGACATCCGTGCGGTCATGGGAAATGTCAGGAATTTCAGGTGCAGGGTCGGAGACAAAATCTTCCGGCTGTTTGTCATAAATGTCAGGCGCAGAAACATGTTGCTCCGGCTCAGCAACTTCGGGCGCCTCAGTTGGCTTGATCATGTTTTCCTTCTTGTTAGGTTCTGCTTGACCACTACACGGTTTATGACAAGTCAGTACAAGTTTGAGAGTATAAAGAGGTACAGAGTAAAATTAATTGCCATTACCTAGGGCCAGTTTTAAAAGCCGGCAATTCGGTTTGCGATGAGTCGCCAGAGGAGGAACAAGCAAGCTCCTGGTCAGTTGGTTCAACAGAGTTAGGAGGAAGGCAGATAAGACTCACGACGGGTGGAAAGAGTTTAAAGTTAAAAAGAATATCATTTCGACGTTTTCGAGGGGCAGGGATGTTTGGTAAGCCGGAGGACAGCTCGTCACCTTCATTGGTCCGGGTTTGACGTTGACTCTCGTGTTGCTATCGTTTCAAAAGAAAGTGAGGATCTAAATAAGCCAAGGGGTGTGAAAACCTTACTTTCCGGGTTATTCGCAAAAATTTATGTGTTGCAAAGGTTCTGAGTCGGAGGAAATAAGTTACCTCTTCTTCAACTGCTTGGCTGGCTCCCGTGTCATCCTGGTAATAGTCAGTGTCAATAAGATGGTTGAAAAACAAGCCAAGAGAGTCAAGGGCTACCTCCGACTCAAAGGTGTCATCCATCTTAAGTAGATCAGAGGCGCTTGATTTCTTCTTAGGTTTCTTGCTGGTCTTTCTGGCGGCTTTCACGGCAGCCCTAGCCATTTTGGCGGCTTCGTGGTCATATTTTGCCTTCCAGAAGTCACATTTAGCCTGCGGAAGAGTAACATACTTGAGTTCACATAATATTTGGATGATGAGATAAAGTAGGGGAAATCAAGAGCCTTACATGTGGTGGCGGGTTAAGCTTACAGAAAGGGTTCAGACCCACTTTGCTGCAGTCTTCGAATTTTCCATTTACAAGTGTTGTTGCCATTTCAATAATACCCTCTTCAGCCAGACGCAGAGAGCTATGGCGTAAGGATCGTCTTTTTCTCTGGTATAAGTACACATCAAGCCAGTTCGGCAGCTTAAGGGTATGATCCGCCACGAGACCCAGCATCGGACCAAATCAACTCTGGGTAAACCGTTTACTAGCAGGGCTTGGGCCTTTCTAATAGTAGGGGCAAGTTTCTTACATTCGGCGGCGGTAAGTTTTTCAGGGAGTTGATGTTTTGGGTCAAGACATTCAGCACGATAACCCGGCAATGGATTTTCATCAGCCGACGAGATATCTTTATGATAGAACTATGTCTGATTCCAATCCTTGGGATGACTCTATAGAGCTGCTTGAGGGAAGATGGCATCTCTTCTGCGTTGAATCGAGATTCCACCAAGTTCCAAGCCAGGCCCATTTGTGAACTCATTTTCGCGGCTTAGATAGAAGAATTCCCTGAAAAGCTCAACACTAGGCTCTTCTTGGAGGTATACTTCACAGAAAACTTGAAAGTTACAAATGTTTGACATGGAGTTGGGTCCAATGTCTTGAGGATGGAGTTTGAAGAAGTGCAAAACATCTCGAAAAAACTTAGAGTCGGGCGGTGAGAAGACCCGGTTCATATGATCAGTGAATATAATGACTTCACCATCCTTTGGTAGAGGTCTCTCTTCGCCTGGGTCAGGAGCGCGGTAATGCATGACACTCTTCTCTAGCAAATATCCAACTTTGACAAAATCTTTTAAAGTACCCTCAGTGACGATGGAGGGAACCCAGTTAGATGTAGTAGTTGTCTTTGGCAGCATTGTGAAAGAAGGACAACCTAAAGGAAGGGAATAATTTTCCGGCTCAAGTTAGTTGGTGAAATCACAAGTTAACGGTTGCAGTATACATTCAGAATGGTGGCTTAAGCGAGGGCTAATGATATATGAAGTAAAGATAAGCCGGTAAAGTAAGCCGCCATGACTAAGATATTCAAGATCTAACAAGAGCAAAATTTGCTAAGTGTTGGGACAAACAGGTTCCACAAGTTGAAGCTATAAATTTGGATCTACAACTGTTCAGAAAAAGGAAATAAATTCTAAACCTACAAAGGCGGCAACAGAAAAGTGGAGGTGCCCCAGAGGAGATCTGTCGTGATGAGGATATGTTCTAATATCAAAAGCGGGTGCTAAAACTGGTGCAGCACAGGACCTACGTTATTTTCAGATTAAACTATGCAATCTAGAAAGGAGAAAGGGAAGAAATGGTGATGAACACCGACAAACACCGAAACCCTAAGAACAGATCCATGAAAAGGAAAAGGGAGGACTTACTGGTGCTAGCCGATAGCGGAGGAGTGCCGCAGTGTTTCTGGTCCGTTCAGGGCGATGCAGCGGTCGGAGTTGACGAAGGGGACGGAGGTCGGTGGTGGTGGAGCTCGTGCAGGCTGGTGCGTCGCAAGGAGGAAGAAGACGAGAAGGAGAAGAGAGGAGAATGAGAAATGGGCAGTTTGACCTTATTTATAAGGAAAAGAGTAACAGGAGGGCGCGAAAAACAAGGAGGCCAAATGATGATTATCCAACTAATTGAATACCTTGATTTTCGAAAGGTCATTAAAGATAAAAGATCCGTTAAAGATGAAGTCATGGCGGGTTTCCGAAATTTCTGGAGATGACGTCATGGCGGGGTACAATGTTTCATAGCAGATGAAGAAGGATTTTTTTCTAAATGTTGAAGATTGACATGAACAAGTTCAAATCAACCTGGGGCCTAATGTTGGGGATATGACTATGAGATATAACCCGCCCAGGAGGGGCCGGGTAAACCGTAATGGCGGTTCATCTAAATGAAGACCAAGAGTATACAAATGGCGGTTCACAGTTAGGCTTGTAAGAGGCCCAACCCCAGAGGCAGCTTAAGGCCCGTAAGTATAAACCGCCATGTATGTGTAGACTTGTAATGTAAGGCATGTAGGATACGTCACCGAGCCGGACACGTTGTATGAGCCGGTCGGGACTCTGTAGGCCGCAGGGCGTCAACCCATGTATATAAGGGGACGACCCGGTGGCGGCTTAGGGCAAGAAACATCATATCAAGAGCCAGGCAAAGCGTGTTTGCTCCCTCGAAATTGAAACCCTAGCAATACCACATCAAACTGGAGTAGGCCTTTACCTTCATCGCAAGGGGTCGAACCAGTATAACTCCCCGTGTCCTTTGTCTCGTTTAACCCCTTTAAGCTAATCCCATTGCAATGGCTCCACAACTAAGTCCTTCCATGAGGACATCTGCCGTGACACTTCCACGACACTCGGTACAATGCTGACGACCCTAAAAAGGGTGGATCCAACCTCAGCCTATTCAAAGGGGATCTCGTACCAGCCGGTGCTTCTAATTCCTTAACATTGGATTTTGAAGAATGGCAGATCATTTTGTTGTATATCTTCACCAACCTAATAGAAGTGCGGCCGTACATCGAGTAAGTTCTTGGTACATTGTTTCGCAACTTCTAATTCCTTTGAACTGCTCTTATTCCCGGATAAATTTGATACGGTTGATACGTCGCAAAATTCTCATATGGAGCGGTGATCCAAAAGGATTCCGTCGAAGAGTATGAGCTTCTGGCAAAGCATGGAGGCGGCTATCCCGGTTTCATCTCTTGGTTCAAATAAACGGTAATTTCCATTAGACCATTTCATTTCTTCGTCTAATTTGTGGCTAATGCAACAATCCCTTTCGAATTAAACTTGTAGGCTAATTCAGAGTTTATGGACGCCGAATTGAGACAAGTTGCTAATGGTTTTTACTTTAAGGTCCGTTCATTTGACAAATACGACATCAACAGGTATCGCTTTCGTACATATGGCAAAGAGCTATCTATGGCCGACGAAAAGTCTACAAATTGTTATGTCTCTGCTATCGGCGAAGGAGATACTGAGTATTATGGAAGAGTTGAAGCAATTTATGAACTTCAGTTCTATGGTGCAAACCCACCAAACATCGTAGTCTTCAAATGTTATTGGTTCTAGCCGAAGGAGACTAGAAGGACTCATGAACACTTAGGGCTAGTCGAAATCAAACAAAGCACCCATTTGGATGTTCCCGATGTCTATATTATGGCTCCACAGGCAACCCAAGTTTTCTATCTACTATGGGCATGTCAAAGTGATCCAAATCTCAATGGTTGGGATGTCGTTTATGAAGTGCCGCCACGTGTTAGACCACCTCCCCCCCAATGAAGAGGATTATGAACCTCACATTAACCCAGACACATATGAAGGAGAATTCTTCCAAGAAACACGTCTTTCCAAAAAACATTTCAAGAACCACTCTACTTCACCCCAGAACATTGAAGTAGACATCGACAATGAACCCGAATTCACCCCTGAGCCGACACAAGAAGAGCCTGAACTAGAAGAGGTTACTGCTGCGGATGACCTGTAAATGCTTGACCGATTACATAAAGGTGGCCTTCCACATGATGATACATTTATTAATGATGATGATGAGCACGTCATTACTGATAGTCATGGCGATGATGCATTTATTGATCCCGGAGCATTTATTGAACCCAATGATCCAGATTATTATTAGGTATTTAATATTTTTATGTTGTACATGATTTATATAGTTACTTATATGATTGTATGATTTATATAGTTACTTGTATAATTTTCTTACTTGTATGATTGTTTCTTATGCATAGTGCCATGGTCTTGGTGTCCGTCCTCGTCGGCCCTCGCCCGCTTTATGATTCAGATGTGGTACATTCTCTTTTATAACTATTTGTTGCATTTCGCATTTATGACAATTATGGCCATCAAGTTAACATAGAGGTATTTTAATCTAGGAGGTATGTGAACCAGAATTTGAAACCGACCCTCTTGTCGAGAAGTTAAACTTAGTTGAAAAAGAAAATGAGTATTCTAAAGAAAAAATAAAATAATCGAAGAAGAGAAGATGACATTGGAGTTGTATGTTGCCGATGTCGTCGATGATCACAAGATGAAGATGAATGCAATGCGCTTGAAGATGGATGCAATGCGCTTGAAGCTTAAGAAGATTAGAAAATATGCCATTGGTAATGAGGCTTGGTATCATTATGCCGTTGGATCAATTGTTACCTTACTTGCGATCTTCATCACATTTGTTGTGATGAGGGTAAGTTTTCTCTAGTGTTTTGCTTTAGAAATGCAAAATTAGCTTATTTTCCTCTTAAATGGCATAATTACCTAAGTTAGATAAAAAAAATGAGATTTACTTATGTAAGTTGGCTCAAAAAAGGCATCATCATTAAGGTTACCACAAAAATGACCTATACTTACCTTATTTTTCTCCAAATAGACATAATACGCTTAGTTGACTTATACTTTACCTAGGATAGCTATAAAATGACCTATACTTAGAATTTTTTCCTCCTAAATGACTTAATATGTTTAGTTAGCTAAAAATGGCATAACTACCTAGGATAGCTCAATATTGATCTGCTACCTCTTGAGCATGCGTTGGTTTTCCCTTGAAGAGGAAAGGGTGATGCAGCAAAGTAGCATAAGTATTTCCCTCAGTTTTTGAGAACCAAGGTATCAATCCAGTAGGAGGTAACACGCAAGTCCCTAGTACCTACACAAACAAACAAGAACCTAGCAACCAACGAGATAAAGGGGTTGTCAATCCCTTCACGGTCACTTACGAAAGTGAGATCTGATAGAGATAATAAGATAATTTTTTTTGGTATTTTTATTGTATAGATTGGAAAATAAAGATAGCAAAATAAACAACGATAGAAATAGCAAGTAGATAGGAAAATAATATGATGGAAGATAGACCCGGGGGCCATAGGTTTCACAAGTGGCTTCTCTCAAGATAGAAAATTCTACGGTGGGTGAAAAAATTACTGTCGAGCAATTGATAGAAAAGCGCATAGTTATGAGAATATCTAGGCATGATCATGTATATAGGCATCACGTCTGCGACAAGTAGATCAAAATGATTCTGCATCTACTACTATTACTCCACACATCGACCGCTATCCAGCATGCATCTAGAGTATTAAGTTCATAAGAACAGAGTAACGCATTAGGCAAGATGGCATGATGTAGAGGGATAAACTCAAGGAATACGATATCAACCCCATCTTTTTATCCTCCATGGCAACAATACAATACGTGCCTTGCTGCCCCTGCTGTCATTGGGAAAGGACACTGCAAGATTGAACCCAAAGCTAAGAACTTCTCCCATTGCAAGAAAGATCAATCTAGTAGGCCAAACCAAACTGATAATTCGAAGAGACTTGCAAAGATATTAAATCATGCATAAAAGAATTCAGAGTTCATATATAATCTTTATCATAAACCCAAAATTCATCGGATCTCGACAAACACACCGCAAAAAGAATTACATCGAATAGATCTCCAAGAGAATCGAGGAGAACTTTGTATTGAGATCCAAAGAGAGAGAAGAAGCCATCTAGCTAATAACTATGGACCTGAAGGTCTCTGGTAAACTACTCACACATCATCGGAGAGGCTATGGTGTTGATGTAGAAGCCCTCCGTGATTGATTCCCCCTCCGGCGGAGCGCCGGAAAAGGCCCCAAGATGGGATCTCAAGGGTACAGAAGGTTGCGGCGGTGGAAATTTGGTTTCGTGGTGCTCCTGGATATATTTTCACGGTATATGGGTATATATAGGCGAATGAAGTAGGTCAGCGGAGCCATGAGGGGCCCACAAGGGTGGGGGCGCGCCCTCCTACCTCGTGCCCGCCTCGTTGCTTCTTTGACATCCACTCCAAGTCTCCTGGATTGCGTTTGTTCCAAAAATAACTCTACCGAAGGTTTCATTCCGTTTGGATTCCATTCGATGTTCTTCTTCTGCGAAACACTGAAATAGGAAAAACAACAACAATTTGCACTGGGCCTTTGGTTAGCAGGTTAGTCCATAAATAATATAAAAAGGTATATTAAAGCCCATTAAACATCCAAAACAGATAATATAATAGCATGGAACAATCAAAAATTATAGATACGTTGGAGACGTATCAAGCATCCCCAAGATTAATTCCTGGTCGTCCTCGAGTAGGTAAATAATAAAAACAGAATTTTTGATGTGGAATCCTACCTAGCATAATTCTTAATGTAATTTTCTTTATTGTGGCATGAATGTTCAGATCCAAAAGATACAAGACAAAAGTGTAATATTGACATAAAAATAATAATACTTCAAGCATACTAACAAAGCAATCATGTCTTCTCAAAATAACATGGCCAAAGAAAGCTATACCTACAAAATCATATAGTCTGGCCATGCTCTACGTTCATCACACAAAATATTTAAATCATGCACAACCCCAATGACAAGCCAAGCAATTGTTTCATACTTTTGATGTTCTCAAACCTTTTCATTCTTCACGCAATACATGAGCGTGAGTCATGGATATAGCACTATAGGTGGAATAGAATGGTGGTTGTGGAGCAGACAAAAAAGGAAGAAGATAGTCTCACATCAACTAGGTGTATCAACGGGCTATGGAGATGCCCATCAATAGATATCAATGTGAGTGAGTAGGGATTGCCATGCAACAGATGCACTAGAGCTATAAGTGTATGAAAGCTCAAAAACAAACGAAGTGGGTGTGCATCCTACTTGCTTGCTCATGAAGACCTAGGGCATTTTGAGGAAGCCCATCATTGGAATATACAAGCCAACTTCTATAAAGTAAAATTACCATTAGTATATGAATGTGACAACATAGGAGACTCTCTATCATGAAGATCATGGTGCTACTTTGAAGCACAAGTGTGGTAAAAGGATAGTAACATTGTCCCTTCTCTCTTTTTCTCTCTTTTTTATTTGGGCCATCTTTTATGGCCTCTTTTTTTTCGTCTGGAGTCTCACCCCGACTTGTGGGCGAATCATATTCTCCATCATCCTTTCCTCACTTGGGACAATGCTCTAATAATGATGATCATCACACTTTTATTTACTTACAACTCAAAAATTACAACTCGATACTAGAACAAATTATGACTCTATGTGAATGCCTCCGGCGGTGTACCGGGATATGCGATGAATCAAGAGTGACATGTATGAAAGAATTATTAAGGTGACTTTGCCACAAATACGATGTCAACTACATGAACATGCAAAGCAATATGTCAATGATGTAACGTGTCATAACAAACGGAACGGTGGTAAGTTGCATGGCAGTATATCTCGAAATGGATATGGAAATGCCATAATAGGTAGGTATGGTGGCTGTTTTGAGGAAGGTATATGGTGGGTGTATGATACCGGCGAAAGGTGCGCGGTATTAGAGAGGCTAGCAATGGTGGAAGGGTGAGAGTGTGTATAATCCTTGGACTCAACATTAGTCATAAAGAACTCACGTAGTTATTGCAAAAAACTATTAGTTACCGAAACAAAGTACTACAAGCATGCTCCTAGGGGGATAGATTGGTAGGAAAAGACCATCGCTCGTCCCTGACCGCCACTCATAAGGAAGACAATCAATAAATAAATCAAGCTCCGACTTCATCACATAACGGTTCACCATACGTGCATGCTACGGGAATCACAAACTTTAGAACAAGTATTTCTCAAATTCACGACTACTCAACTAGCATGACTCTAATATCACCATCTTCATATCTCAAAACAATCATCAAGTATCAAACTTCTCATAGTATTCAATGCACTTTTTATGAAAGTTTTTATAATACCCATCTTGAATGCCTATCATATCAGGACTAATTTTATAGCCAAAGAAAATTACCATGATCTTCTAAAACACTCTAAAAATAATATAAGTGAAGCATGAGAGATCAATAATTCTATAAAATAAAGTAACCACCGTGCTCTTAAAGATATAAGTGAAGCACTAGAGCAAAAGTATCTAGCTCAAAAGATATAAGTGAAGCATATAGAATATTCTAATAAATTCTGATTTATGTGTGTCTCTCCAAAAGGTGTGTACATCAAGGATGATTGTGGTAAACTAAAAATCAAAGACTCAACTCATACAAGACGCTCCAAGCAAAACACATATCATGTGGTGAATAAAAATATAGCCTCAAGTAAAGTTACCGATGAACGAAGACGAAAGAGGGGATGCCTTCCGGGGCATCCCCAAGCTTAGACTTTTGGTTGTCCTTGAATTTTACCTTGGGGTGCCTTGGGCATCCCAAATATTAGGCTCTTTCCACTCCTTATTCCAAAATCCATCAAATCTTTACCCAAAACTTGAAAACTTCACAACACAAAACTCAACAGAAAATCTCATGAGCTCCGTTAGTATAAGAAAACAAAACACCACTTAAAGGTACTGCAATGAACTCATTATTTATTTATATTGGTGTTAAACCTACTGTATTCCAACTTATCTATGGTTCATACCCCCAGATACTAGCCATAGATTCATCAAAATGAGCAAACAACACACGAAAAACAGAATATGTCAAAAACAGAACAGTCTGTAGTAATCTGTACGTTTCGAATACTTATGTAACCCCAAAAATTCTGAAATAAGTTGGTGGTCGTGAGGAATTTATCTATTAATCATATGCAAAAATAATCAACATAATCGCACTCTCCAGTGAAAAATGGCAGCAAATCTCGTGAGCGCTAAAGTTTCTATTTTTTACAGCAAGATCGCAAAGACTTCCCCAAAGCATTCCCAAAGGTTGTACTTGGCACAAACACTAATTAAAAACATAAAACCACATCTAAACAGAATTTAGATGAATTATTTATTGCTAAACAGGAACAAAAAGAAGAAACGAAAATAAAATTGGGTTGCCTACCAACAAGCGCTATCGTTTAACGCCCCTAGCTAGGCATAAAAACAAGAATAGATCTAGGCATTGTCGTCTTTGGTATGCAATCCATAAGTGGCTCTCATAATAGATTCATAAGGTAATTTAATTTTCTTCCTAGGAAAGTGTTCCATGCCTTTCCTTAACGGAAATTGGAATCTAATATTTCCTTTTTTCATATTAATAATTGCACCAATCGTTCTAAGGAAAGGTCTACCAAGAATAATAGGACATGTAGGATTGCAATCTATATCAAGAACAATGAAATCTACGGGCACGTAATTCCTATTTGCAACAATAAGAAAATCATTAATCCTTCCCATAGGTTTCTTAATAGTGGAATCCGCAAGATGCAAATTTAAAGAACAATCATCAAATTCACGGAAACCTAACACATCACACAAAATTTTTGGAATCGTGGAAACACCAGCACCCAAATCATATAAAGCATAGAATTCATGATCTCTAATTTTAATTGTAATAGTAGGTTCCCACTCATCATAAAGTTTTCTAGGGATATAAACTTCTAATTGAAGCTTTTCTTCATAGGATTGCATTAAGGCATCAACGATATGTTTGGTAAATGCTTTATTTTGATCATAAGCATGAGGAGAATTTAGCACGGATTGCTACAAAAATACAATCTATCCGAGAGCAATAATCATAATTAAATTACTTGAAATCCAAAATAGTGGGTTCATTGCTATGTAAAGTCTTGACCTCTTCAATCCTACTTTTACCAATTTTTGCATCAAGATCTAAAAACTCTGAACCATTGGGACGCCTTTTAACTAAAGTTGACTCATCTCTAGTCCCATCATTATCAAGATTCATATTGCAAAACGAAGATTTAATAGGATACACATCAATCACTTTTAGATCTTCATCCTTATTATCGTGAAAACTAGAAGAACATGCTTTTATGAAGCAATCTTTTTTAGCACAGATATGTCTCCAACGTATCTATAATTTTTGATTGCTCCATGGTAGACGACAAAGACCTTGGCATCTTTGCCCTCTGCCAGCAGACGGCCTAGCTTGCCACATGGCAGCTACCGGGGGGCATCTGGGATGGCATATTTGTGCACTTTTGCTACCTCTTGAGCATGCGTTGGTTTTCCCATGAAGAGGAAAGGGTGATGCAGCACAATGGCATAAGTATTTCCCTCAGTTTTTGAGAACCGAGGTATCAATCCAGTAGGAGGTAACACACAAGTCACCTAGTACCTGCAGAAACAAACAAGAACCTCGCAACCAACGCGATAAAGGGGTTGTCAATCCCTTCACGGTCACTTACAAAAGTGATATCTGGTAGAGATAATAAGATAAATATTTTTGGTATTTTTATGATATAGATTGGAAAATAAAGATTGCAAAATAAACGGTAATAGAAATAGCAAATTGGTATGAAAATAATATGATGGAAGATAGACCCGGGGGCCATAGGTTTCACTAGTGGCTTCTCTCAAGATAGCAAATTCTACGGTGGGTGAACAAATTACCATCGAGCAATTGATAGAAAAGCGAATACTTATGAGAATATCTAGGCATGAACATGCATATAGGCATCACGTCCGCGACAAGTAGACCGAAATGATTCTGCATCTACTACTATTACTCCACACATCGACAACTATCCAGCATGTATCTAGAGTATTAAGTTCATAAGAACAGAGTAACACATTAGGCAAGATGACATGATGTAGAGGGATAAACTCAAGCAATATGATATAAACCCCATCTTTTTATCCTCGATGGCAACAATACAATATGTGCCTTGCTGCCCCTGCTGTCACTGGGAAAGGACACCAGAAGATTGAACCCAAAGCTAAGCACTTCTCCCATTGCAAGAACGATCAATCTAGTAGGCCAAACCAAACTGATAATTCGAAGAGACTTGCATAGATATTTAAATCATGCATAAAAGATTTCAGAGAAGAATCAAATATTATTCATAGATAATCTTGATCATGAACCCACAATTCATCGGATCTCGACAAACACACCGAAAAAAGAATTACATCGAAGAGATCTCCAAGAGAATCAAGGAGAACTTTGTATGAGATCCAAAGAGAGAGAAGAAGCCATCTAGGTAATGACTATGGACCCGAAGGTCTGTGGTAAACTAGTCACACATCATCGGAGAGGCTATGGTGTTGATGTTGAAGCCCTCCGTGACCGATTCCTCCTCAGGCGGAGCACCAGAAAAGGCCCCAAGATGGGATCTCATGGCTATAGAAGGTTGCGGCAGTGGAAATAGGGTTTCATGCTGCTCCTAGATATTTTTGGGGTATATGGGTATATATAGGAGGAAGAAGTACGTCGGTGGAGCTGCGAGGGGCCCACGAGGGTGGGGGGCGCCTACCCCCCTGGGCATGCCCTCCTGCCTCGTGTCCTCCTCGCTTTTTCTTGACGTCCACTCCAAGTCTCTTGGATCACGTTTGTTCCAAAAATAACTCTCCCGAAGGTTTCATTCTGTTTGATATTCCTTTCTGCGAAACACTGAAATAGGCAAAAAAACAGCAATTTGCACTGGGCCTTTGGTTAGTAGGTTAGTCCCAAAAATAATATAAAAAGGTATATTAAAGCCCATTAAACATCCAAAACAGATAATATAATAGCATGGAACAATCAAAAATTATAGATACATTGGAGACGTATCAAGCATCCCCAAGCTTGATTCCTGCTCGTCCTCGAGTAGGTAAATGATAAAAACAAAATTTTTGATGTGGAATGCTACCTAGCATAATTCTCAATGTAATTTTCTTTATAGTGGCATGAATTTTTATATCCGAAAGATTCAATACAAAAGTTTAATATTGACATAAAAATAATAATACTTCAAGCATACTAACAAAGCAATCATGTCTTCTCAAAATAACATGGCCAAAGAAAGCTATACCTACAAAATCATATAGTCTGGGTATGCTCTATCTTCACCACACAAAGTATTGAAATCATGCACAACCCCAATGACAAGCCAAGCAATTGTTTCATACTTTTGGTGTTCTCAAAAATTTTCAATCTTCACACAATAGATGAGCGTGAGCCATGGATATAGCACTATATGTGGAATAGAATGGTGGTTATGGAGAAGACAAAAGGGAGAAGATAGTCTCACATCAACTAGGCGTATCAACGGGCTATGGAGATGCCCATCAATAGATATCAATGTGAGTGAGTAGGGATTGCCATGCAACAGATGCACTAGAGCTATAAGTGTATGAAAGCTCAAAAACAAACGAAGTGGGTGTGCATCCTACTTGCTTGCTCACGAAGACCTAGGGCATTTTGAGGAAGCCCATCATTGGAATATACAAGCCAACTTCTATAAAGTAAAATTCCCATTAGTATATGAAAGTGACAACATAGGAGACTCTCTATCATCAAGATCCTGGTGCTACTTTGAAGCACAAGTGTGGTAAAAGGATAGTAGCATTGTCCCTTCTCTCTTTTTCTCTCATTTTTTTGGTCCTTCTCTTTTTATGGCCTTTCTTTTTTTCTCTCTTTTTTTCATCCGGAGTCTCATCCCTACTTGTGGGGGAATCATAGTCTCCATCATCCTTTCCTCACTTGGGACAATGCTCTAATAATGATGATCATCACACTTTTATTTACTTACAACTCAAAAATTACAACTCGATACTAGAACAAAATATGACTCTATATGAATGCCTCCGGCAGTGTACTGGGATGTGTAATGAATCAAGAGTGACATGTATGAAAGAATTATAAACTATGGCTTTGCCACAAATACGATGTCAACTACATGATCATGCAAAGGAATATGACAATGGTGAAGCGTGTCATAATAAACGGAACGGTGGTAAGTTGCATGGCAATATATCTCGGAATGGCTATGGAAATGCCATGATAGATAGGTATGGTGGCTGTTTTGAGAAAGGTATAAGGTGGGTGTATGGTATCGGCCAAAGTTGCGCGGTACTAGAGAGGCTAGCAATGGTGGAAGGGTGAGAGTGCGTATAATCCATTGACTCAACATTAGTCATAAGAACTCACATACTTATTGCAAAAATCTATCAGTTATCGAAACAAAGTACTACACGCATGCACCTAGGGAGATAGATTGGTAGGAAAAGACCATCGCTCGTCCCCGACCGCCACTCATAAGGAAGACAATCAATAAATAAATCATGCTCCGACTTCATCACATAATGGTTCACCATACGTGCATGCTACCGGAATCACAAACTTTAACACAAGTATTTCTCAAATTCACAACTACTCAACTATCATGACTCTAATATCACCATCTTCATATCTCAAAACAACCATCAATTATCAAACTTCTCATAGTATTCAATGCACTTTTTATGATAGTTTTTATTATACCCATCTTGGATGCCTATCATATTAGGACTAATTTTATAGCCAAAGCAAATTACCTTGCTGTTCTATAAGACTCTCAAAATAATATAAGTGAAGCATGAGAGATCAATAATTTCTATAAAATAAAACCACCACCGTGCTCAAAAAAGATATAAGTGAAGCACTAGAACAAAATTATCTAGCTCAAAAAATATAAGTGAAGCACATAGAGTAATCTAATAAATTCTGATTCATGTGTGTCTCTCCCAAAAGGTGTGTACAACAAGGATGATTGTGGTAAACTAAATAGCAAAGACTCAAATCATACAAGACGCTCCAAGAAAAACACATATCATGTGGTGAATAAAAATATAGCCTAAAGTAAAGTTACCGATAGACGAAGACGAAATAGGGGATGCCTTCCAGGGCATCCTGCTACCTCTTGAGCACAGCGTTGGTTTTCCCTTGAAGAGGAAATGGTGATGCAGCAAAGTAGCGTAAGTATTGCCTCAGTTTTTGAGAACCAAGGTATCAATCCAGTAGGAGACTACACGCAAGTCCCTCGTACGTACACAAACAAATAAGAACCTCACAACCAACGCGATAAAGGGGTTGTCAATCCCTTCACGGTCACTTACGAGAGTGAGATCTGATAGAGATAATAATAATAATAATAATAATAAGATAAATATTTTTAGTATTTTTATGATATAGATTGAAACTAAAGACTGCAAAATAAAATAGATTGGAAACTTATATGATAAAAGATAGACCCGGGGGTCATAGGTTTCACTAGTGGCTTCTCTCAAGATAGCATAAGTATTACGGTGGTGAACAAATTACTGTCAAGCAATTGATAGAAAAGTGCATCATTATGAGAATATCTAGGCATGCTCATGTATATAGGCATCACGTCCGCGACAAGTAGACCGAAACGATTCTGCATCTACTACTATTACTCCACACATCGACCACTATCCAGCATGCATCTAGAGTATTAAGTACATAAGAACAGAGTAACGCATTAGGCAAGATGACATGATGTAGAGGGATAAAATCAAGTAATATGATATAAACCCCATCTTTTTATCCTCGATGGCAACAATACAATACGTGTCTTGTTGCCCCTGCCGTCACTGGGAAAGGACACCGCAAGATTGAACCCAAAGCTAAGCACTTCTCCCATTGCAAGAAAGATCAATCTAGTAGGCCAAACCAAACTGATAATTCAAAGAGACTTGCAAAGATAACCAATCATGCATAAAAGATTTTAGAGAAGAATAAAATATTGTTCATAGATAAACTTGATCATAAACCCACAATTCATCGGATCTCGACAAACACACCGCAAAAAGAGTTACATTAAATAGATCTCCAAGAAGATCGAGGAGAACATTGTTTTGAGATCCAAAGAGAGAGAAGAAGCCATCTAGCTAATAACTATGGAACCGAAGGTCTGCGGTAAACTACTCACACATCATCGGAGAGGCTATGGTGTTGATGTAGAAGCCCTCCGTGATCGATTCCCCCTCCGGCGGAGCTCCGGAAAAGGCCCCAAGATGGGATCTCTTGGGTACAGAAGGATGCGGCGGTGGAAATAGGATTTCATGGTGCTCCTGGATGATTTCGGGGTATATGGATATAGATACGAGGAAGAAGTAGGTCGGTGGAGCTGTGAGGGGCCCATGAGGGTGGGGGCGTGCCCAGGAGGGCAGGCGCGCCTCCCTACCTCGTGGCTCCCTTGTTTCTTTCTTGACGTCCACTCCAAGTCCCCTGGGTCACGTTTGTTCCAAAAATAATTATCCTAAAGGTTTCATTCCGTTTGATATTACTTTTCTGCGAAACACTGAAATAGGCAAAAAATAGCAATTTGCACTGGGCCTTGGGTTAGTAGGTCAGTCCCAAAAATAATATAAAAGTGTATAAATAAGTGCATTAACATCCAAAATAGATAATATAATAGAATGGAACAATCAAAAATTATAGATACGTTGGATATGTATCACATCCCCAAGCTTAGGCACTAGCCACTCCTTATTCCAAAATCCATCAAATCTTCACCCAAAACTTGAAAACTTCACAACACAAAACTCAACAGAAAATTTCATGAGCTCCGTTAGAATAAGAAAACAAATCACCACTTCAAGGTACTGTAATGAACTCATTATTTATTTATATTGTTGTTAAACCTACTGTATTCCAACTTCTCTATGGGTCATACCCCCTATACTAGCCATAGATTCATCAAAATAAGAAAAACAACACACGAAAAACAGAATCTGTCAAAAACAGAATAGTCTTTAGTAATCTGTAGGTTTCGAATACTTATGTAACCCCAAAAATTCTGAAATAAATTGTTGGACGTGAGGCATTTGTCTATTAATCATCTGCAAAAAGAATCAACCTAGTCACACTCTCCAGTAAAAAGTGGCAGCAAATCTCGTGAGCGCTAAAGTTTCTGTTTTTTACAGCAAGATCGCAAAGACTTCCCCCAAGTCTTCCCAAAGGTTCTACTTGGCACAAACACTAATTAAAAACATAAAAAACTCAATCATAACAGAGGATAGATGATTTATTTATTACTAAACAGGAACAAAAAGTAAAGAACAAAAATAAAATTGGGTTGCCTCCCAACAAACGCTATCGTTTAACGCCCCTAGCTAGGCATCTATAATTTCAATGGTGCTCACATGAAAGACCAGAATTGAAGAACAAAGAAACCATCATGAAACATGTGAAAAACACATCTAATTCTAACATACTTCCTATGCATAGGCATCTTATAGGCAAACAAATTGACATAGCAAGCAAAAACTAGCATATGCAAGTAAGCGGAAAGAAACAATAGCAATCTCAACATAACGAGAGGTAATTTAGTAACATAAAAAATTCTACAATCATATTTTCCTCTCTCATAATAATTACATGTGCGATCATAAGAAAATTCACAAAATAGCTATCACATAAAGCATTTTCAACACGATCCACATGCATGCAAAGTTGACACTCTTCCAAAATAGTGGGATTAACATTAACTAAAGTCATGACCTCCTCAAACCCACTTTTATCAAAAATTTCATAAGATTGAACATTCTCCAAATATGTGGGATCCAAAGTTGACACTCTTCCAAACCCACTTTCAATAATATTGCAAACAATATTATCACTCTCATATTCATCATGGGGCTTAAAAAAAATTTCAAGATCATAAGAAGAATCACCCCAATCATGATCATTGCAGCAAGTAGTGGTCATAGCAAAACTAGCATCCCCAAGCTTAGGGTTTTGCATAATATTAGCACAATGGACATCAATAGAATTTATAATAACATCATTGCAATCATGCTTTTCATCGAAGGAACTATCAAGTATGGGTGCAATAGGAACGACCTCATGTTTAACATAAGGAACTATAGCAAATTCATATTCATAAATATTGGCATCATGGCCACAAGAATAGCAAGCATCATGTTCATCAAGGGATATTTCAATCAAATCATCGGAATCATAATTATCTATAGATTCATGCATATCATTATTTTCTTCCAAAGCAATGGTCATTCTTTCAATAAATTCTTTGACATAGACATTATGAGCATAGTTTTCATAGCAATATTTAAGTATGTCAAAATTTTCTGATTCATAGAGAGTTATATCATACTTACCAATCAAATAAGCAACTTCATAAGCACCCTTAAAAGCAACAAATTCTTCAATTTGTTCGATATTGTAGTAACTATAAACACCCTTTGCACAAGAAGATAAGATTTCATTATCATTAAACTCACATAGGTAGGGGAGGTGTTTTTTAGGGTTCTTAGAGCAACAAGTAAAATCACAAATTTCACAAAGATTCCAAGAAAAACACAACACTCTATTTATTTGATCCCATAAGAGTCTCCCTTTTTCAGACAAACGGTGACGCACAAAATGAGCATGCTCATCTAAAGATTTCCCATCAACTAGGCTAGTTGGGGTTTCAGTACGAGCGCATAAGGATCGAAGATGATCCAAGTAGAACACTTTAAGTGGATCCATATCAATAGATTTTTAGCAACCAAAGATGCAAGCAAATAGAAGGCACATGGAAACACAAACAAAGATACATACGGGAAGAAGGCAAAGAAAAGGCAAAGGTTTTCTAAAATCATTTTAGAAGTGGGCGAGAGGAAAATGGAGGCAAATGGAAAATTATGTAATGCGAGGGATAAGAGTTTGTGATGGGTACTTGGTATGTCTTGACTTGATGCAACCTCCCTGGCAACGGCGCCATAAATCCTTCTTGCTACCTCTTGAGCATGCGTTGGTTTCCCGTTGAAGAGGAAAGGGTGATGTAGCATAGTAGCATAAGTATTTCCCTTAGTTTTTGAGAACCAAGGTATCAATCCAGTAGGAGGTAACACACAAGTCACCTAGTACCTGCACAAACAAACAAGAACCTCGCAACCAATGCGATAAAGGGGTTGCCAATCCCTTCACGGTCACTTATGAAAGTGAGATCTGATAGAGATAATAAGATAAATATTTTGGTATTTTTATGATATAGATTGGAGAATAAAGATTACAAAATAAACGGTAATAGAAATAGCAAATTGATATGAAAATAATATGATGGAAGATAGACCCGGGGGCCATAGGTTTCACTAGTGGCTTCTCTTAAGATAGCAAATTCTACGGTGGGTGAACAAATTACTGTCGAGCAATTGATAGAAAAGCGAATACTTATGAGAATATCTAGGCATGATCATGTATATAGGCATCACGTCCGCGACAAGTAGACCAAAACAATTCTGCATCTACTACTATTACTCCACACATCGACCGCTATCTAGCATGCATCTAAAGTATTAAGTTCATAAGAACAGACTAACGCATTAGGTAATATGACATGATGTAGAGGAATAAACTCAAGCAATATGATATAAACCCCATATTTTTATCCTCGATGGCAACAATACAATACGTGCCTTGCTGCCCCTGCTGTCACTGGGAAAGGACACCACAAGATTGAACCCAAAGCTAAGAACTTCTCCCATTGCAAGAACGGTCAATCTAGTAGGCCAAACCAAACTGATAATTCAAAGAGACTTGCAAAGATATTTAAATCATGCATAAAAGATTTCAAAGAAGAACCAAATATTGTTCATAGATAATCTTGTTCATAAACCCACAATTTATCAGATCTCGACAAACACACCACAAAAATAATTACATCTCCAAGAGAATCGAGGAGAACTTTGTATTGAGATCCAAAGAGAGAGAAGAAGCCCTCTAGCTAATAACTATGGACCTGAAGGTCTGTGGTAAACTACTCACACATCATCGGAGAGGCTATGGTGTTGATGTAGAAGCCCTCTGTGATCGATTCCCCCTCCGGTGGAGCACCGGAAAAGGCCCCAAGATGGGATCTCACGGGTACAGAAGGTTGTGGCAGTGGAAATAGGGTTTCGTGGTGCTCCTGGATGTTTTCGGGGTATATGTGTATTGTAGGATTGGAAGTATGTATAGAGGGGGGTGATTAGACTACTTGACCAAATAAAAATCTAGACTTTTCCCAATTTTAGTTCTTGGCAGATTTTAGCAGCTTAGCACAAACAAGTAATCAACCTACACATGCAATTCTAAGAGTATAGCAGCGAAATGTAAAACAATTGCATATGAAGGTAAATGGATGAGTTTGCGGGAGCAAACGCAATGTTGACACAGAGATTTTTGGCATGGTTCCGATAGGTGGTGCTATCGTACATCCACGTTGATGGAGACTTCAACCCACAAAGGGTAACGGTCGCGCAAGTCCACGGAGGGCTCCACCCACGAAGGGTCCATGAAGAAGCAACCTTGTCTATCCCACCATGGTCTACGCCCACGAAGGACTTGCCTCACTAGGGTAGATCTTCACAAAGTAGGCGATCTCCTTGCCCTTACAAACTCCTTGGTTCAACTCCACAATCTTGTCGGAGGCTCCCAAGTGACACCTAGCCAATCTAGGAGACACCACTCTTCAAGACGTAACAAATGGTGTGTTGATGATGAACTCCTTGCTCTTGTGCTTCAAATGATAGTCTCGCCAACACTCAACTCTCTCTCATAGGATTGGATTTGGTAGAAAGAAGATTTGAGTGGAAAGCAACTTGGGGAAGGCTAGAGATCAAGATTTATGTGGTTGGAACAGAATATCTTGACCTCAACACAAGTGTAGGTGGTTCTCTCTCAGAAAATGTGTATTGGAAGTGTAGACATATTCTGATGGCTCTCTCCTCGAATGAAGAGTGGGTGGAGGGGTATATATAGCCTCCACACAAAATCTAACCATTACACACAAATCACCAAACTCGATGGGACCGAATCATTAAACTCGGTGGGACCGATTTAGTTCAAAATGTGAACGTTAGGATTCTCGGTGGGACCGACATGTCAACTCGGTGGGACCAATGTCATTAGGGTTAGGGCATAATGTAATCTCAGTGAGACCGACTACACATACTCGGTGAGACCGATTTTGGTAATAGCCAAACAGAGAGTTGGTCTGGCAAACTCAGTGGGACCGATTCGCTCTTTCGGTTGGACCGAAACGTTACGAAAGGGAAACAGAGAGTTTTTAGTGCAATCTCGGTGGGACCGATCGCACATCTCAGTTAGACCGAAACATTACGAAGGGAAACAGAGAGTTTGCAACCCCATCTCGGTGAGACCGAGATCCCTATCGGTGAGACCGAATTGATTAGGGTTTCTGGCAGTGGCTATGTCAACTGAACTCGGTGGCTCTGGATGAGAAACTTCGGTGGGGCCGAGTTGGACTTTTTGGTTTAGGACATATGTGGAAGTGAGAAAGTAGTGGTGGGTTTTGGAGCATACCACTAAGCATTTTGAGCAAGATTCTCATTAAGCAACACCTCACCCCTTCTTAATAGTATTGGCTTTTCCTATAGACTCAATGTGATCTTGGATCACTAAAATAGAAAACGTAGAGTCTTGTGCTTTGAGCTTGAGCCAATCCTTTGTCCTCAGCATTTTGAAGGGTCCACTTTCTAATCCATGCCATGCCAAACATTGAGCTTTCCTAAAATATTTATCTTGGAATAGCATTATCTCAATGAGCTATATGTTGTTAGGAATTACCAAAACCACCCAGGGATAGTTGCACTTTCAATCTCCCCCTTTTTGGTAATTGATGACAACATATAGATCAAAGCTTCGACAAATGATAAATGAGATTGAGAAAAAAAAACATCGTCACTTTGAGAAGTATGTGATAAGAAAGAGCTCCCCCTAAATTTGTGCATTATTTAAGATTTTCTTTTGAATGCAAATGCACAATCGATTAGGATCATGGGTTACTCTTCCATGTCACATACATCTTGGTGAAGCGCTCAAAATGATAGAGATTAAAGACATGCGCTCATCACCAAGCAAAGTGAATGATCATAGTAGGATATGAAAGATAGCATTATCCAACAAGCATTAAGGGTAGCATATGATCAAACACTTGACCAAGTAAGTATCTCACAAGGATACAAAGTAGTATCACACAAGCACGCAATAAAGTTTCAAACCAAACCAAATAAGTGCAAAGAGAGATAAAAATCAACACACTCTCTCTCGAAGCCTATGATCTATACATTTTTCTCCCCCTTTGGCAACAAGTTACCAAAAAGTTTGAAAATGCATAGTGCTAAAACGACTCTCAGGCTTGATCTTCGGGAGGTGGAGTAGATAGGACTTCAAGGACGAAAGCTTCCTATGAAGTAGTTGGAGCAGATGGAGTGGGTGCTTGAGGTGGCACTGGAGCTGTGGTTGCTGGTGCTGACACTGAAGCTCGAGTATCTGTCATAGGCACTGCAGCAGACCTTAGACCTTGTGGCATTCGCTTGAAAGCATCAGTAGTGGACTTGCCCTTCCTCTTCTCTGCTTCCTCCTGGAGGTTCTCAACTGCAGATTGGATCTCAGTTACCTTGATATCTAGATCATAGAACTTTTTCTCAACAATCCTCTCCAGGCTCTCCTGGTTCTTGGTCAGGGTGGTCAAGCCCTTCTCAATCCCCATGGTGGATTGGATCAGATATCAAAGCTGGTCTTGCTTGGTCTTCAAGAATACCTGAGATGCCTCCTCAACAGTTGGCATCTTTGCAGCCTTTTCTGCCCTTGCCTTCTCTCTCTTCTCATGTGCTTGAAGGTTTCAGCAGTGGATGCTCTGGCTTTAGACATGGGGACTCTCTTTGCTGGTGCCTTCTTGTGCAACCCAGGCTTGACTGTAGCAGGTGAGCCATACTCTTTCTTCAGCACTTTCTTCTTTGAAGTGGCTTCATCTTCAATAGCCACGTAGTCTTCATCTTCATAGTCAGAAGTCCTCTTCTTCCTTGTTCTAGTAGTAGCCTTTGGCAGATTGCTTGGAGTGCTCCTGCTGCCTTCCTCATAGCTGCTAGAGGGACTGGTGCCCTCACTTAACTGAACCTATTCCTCTGACTTGTTCTGGCTGTCACTTTGGTCAGACATCTTGCAAGTACACTGTCAGCAGACCTTGTGAATAGGTTATAGATGAGGTAGAGTAGATGAGCATTACAAAGTGCAGGAGTTTTTGCAAAACAGATGACTTAAAAACTTAGTTTTAGTTCTTCATAGAGAGCATTTCGGATCTACCGATTTGTAAATTCGGTGACACCGAAGCAGCTTTTGGAATCTGAACTAGTGAACTCGGTCAGACCAAGTCACAATTCGGTGGTACCGAGACTACTAGGGTTTCACAGAGAATCGAACTCGGTCACACCGATTTGCAATTTTTGGTCGGACCGAAAATGCGTGTGCTCTGGCCTAAGCCAAAATTGGTGAGACCGATTTCTACAACTCAGTCAGTCTGAGATGAATTCGGCGGAGACCTAACCCTAAATTTTCAAATCAAAACTAATCTACAGGATGTTTTTGCTGGACAGGATGATTTCAATCATGGCAAGAAACATGGTAAAGAATGTGCTAAGAATCGGAGTGAAGGATTAGCACAATGATTAAGTTCGTACCATAGTTCGGCCATGAACTTGCTCCGGCGGCAACGGCGGTGAAGATTTCCGTTGAAGGCGGCGGAGACCAGCGGCGGGAGGTCGCTGGCGACGAGAGGACGATCCGGAGACCAGAGGAGGCAAAGCAGGTTACGCGCGGGCGAAGGGGTTCGGAGAAATTTCCAAAATTTGACCCGGCGGTATATACAACCTGACCTTGTCGGTGTGACCGAGTGGAACGACTCAGTGGCACCGAGATGCAAAACTGCAAGCAGTTACTGCAACTCGGTGTGACCGAAAAGTTCTAATCGGTTGCACCGAGATTGAAAACCCTAGATCAACTTGGTGACTCGGTAGGACCGAAAAGGATGAATTAGTCAGACCGAGATGCACAAAGAGGTTTTGGGGGTTTAAGTCTATGACGAATCGGGATCTCCGAGTTCTCCTCACACAGAGTGATTCGAATATGACTTGATCAAACTTTGTGATGTAGCATGAATATAGTTTGAGACGAGAAAAACATAGATAGCTAGAGGGTGTTCTTAGGCATTCTTGTCCATCCATTTGGCAAAAAGAGAAAGAGCCAAACAATCAAAGCAACAAATGGATGTCCTCGAATGAGTAAAATATGCAATCAACATGCTCACACAATAAAGTGGCAAATGAAATATGTGACAAAGCATGCACAAACATTCTAGCATCTATCAGGCAATTGGCGATGACTAGGTCATCTATATATGAGTATATTGACTTAGGAGTCAAATGAGAACATTTGATCATAGGTCATACTCATCGTTTAAGCACAAGTGGGGTTACCACTTTTACAGAAAGCATTGTTGTGTTCACACCATTAGAGTTGCTTTAGCTCAAAGAT